>NC_138189.1:14888373-15132134 GCF_964194105.1 Spermophilus citellus | reverse complement strand
GGCAAGAAGCTACTTCCCTGCATCCGGTCTTTTTACCTCCAGTCTTCTCCACTACAAAGAATGTCTAGTTCTTGGCATATGAGGTCATTTTTTTTTTTTTTAACATCAGTGTCTCCTCTCATTTTTTTTTTTTTTTCTGGTGACACTAGAAGGTATTATTTTAGAAATTATTCTACATCTTTTCTTTAATAGATTTCTGGAGTCTGAGAAAAATGGTATAAACAATAAGAAAGTGCAGATTCATTGGCAAATAAGAATTCCCTGGTACAATAGCTCAGGTGCTAAGTGATTTTCTTCTGATCTACCACCATCTTAAGGAACCCACAGAGTCTAAGACATAGGAGGTTGGCTCTCTCCTGGACAGCCTGCTGGGAAACAGGAAAGTCAGTGTGTGTTGGTGTGTGGTGTGGAAATCAATGTCTAGGCGGTGTGAAGGTAAGGATGCACCCCTTACCAGATACACACAGATTGCTGCTCTTAGGAAATTAAAGGCCTAAAGAGTGCAATATTGGTTTGTAACAGCTGGCCTGGTGGTGAGCAAGTTTCACGATATTAACATATTCTGGTTTTTGATGCAGAAAAGATTATAGGTAATTTAAAGAATGTACTTGGTACAACAGGATGCATACATAAATAGATGGATAACTTGAAGTTCAAGTGTTCTGAATTCACAGATCCCTGTTCCAAGTGAGAGGTGAACTTAATCCCGTGTTCCCGGCAAAGAGGAAAGATGTCCCATCTTTGATATTAAAAACAAACTAGCCATCCAGGAAAAATGAACTCTTGTCCCTGACACTGCAACAGAGAGAAAGTCTGTCTGAATGGCCATGTGGTGAGACAAGGCATAATGTCCTCAAGAGCTCTTTTACATACAGAGAAGAGTAAGTGTCACAGCAGAGTCTTGCAATATTCCTCAAGGAGGTCAAGAGCATAAGAGCAAGTGAGGCTACTGAGATCAAAATCCCACAGGTGAGAATAAGCACACAACTGGCTAATAGTCTAGCTTGCAGACACTATGTAGACATCCACAGACAAGCCTCTGCCAATAAGAACCCATGAAAGAAACAAGAAAGGGCTTTGAGAAAAAGTAATCTAAAATAGCAGTTCTTCCATTGCACTTTCTTGTGTGATTGGTCTGTGTATGCATTATAATTTTGGCAATATCATTAATATAGGATTATAATTTGAGATTATAACCAACCTTTTCAACCTTTTTAAAAATTAGGGTTGTAGATGGGACTCCATGGAAATACACTAAAAAGAATGTCTGCCTTTATTATGACGTAAGTTGAGAAACTTCCACCAAGGTTAAGACTTAAAAGTGAAATGAAACTACTTTCTTTCCATTGCAAAAAATACCTCTGCATGCCCGGTTCATACCCACAAACTGCATGTATTCAGAAGCAGGTTTATCCTTATGTAGTAGCTTCAAAAGAGTAAAATATCAAAATATTCCTCTGGGCTCTAGAAGGTCTGACAGCTCCTAACAAACCACAGCAAATGGCCTTGTTTCCCAAGACACAGGAATCTGTGAGCATATATGAAAAGCAGCATGGATTCATAGACCGGAGCTCGCAGGCTGCAGCCCTGACTAAGCAACAATTGATACCAACAACTGCAGTGGCAAGGGTGAAAGAGGAATCTAAGTGGGTACAGCACAGGTGCTGCTCTGGCAGGTCAGCAATCCCCACTTCAAGTTAACACTGCACACATGCCCTTTTGTAAGCAGAGCCCGGGCCTGGGAGCCCTTGTTTAATGGAAAAAAAATAAAATAAAAAAATAAAAAAAACAAAACAAAAAAAAAAAACCTTGTATAACGTTGTAGAAGCAAGACGAGCCAGAAGTCTAGTTATTAGATGGAAGGTGCATTTTCCCTTATGGCCACTTTGGGGCACTCAAAGGCCTAGAAATGGTCATCTGAGTAAATTTTAAGAATTTTAAAAGATCTTCATTATAAGGACTGTAAGCAATATTTAATAAACATATCCCTGTACACCTTCCTAATGAGCATCAGCACCCCTCACGTGCCTACAACTCACTTCTCTTAGTTAAGAACAATCAAAATATTTTCAAAACGTGTTTTAAGGAGAAGAAAAAGCAAGAAAATGATTACCATGAAGCAAGGACAGCATTTTCCTTTTGATAGGTAAGAGGCTGTACCATGGGAAAGACTAGAGGGGACACTTGTGGCATAGCGGCAGAGTTCCAACCTGTGTGAGTGGCAGGTATACAGGTGTTTACTTTGAATTATTTCGTAGATGTATTTATGGCATTTGTTCTGTATGTATATTTCACAAAATATGAACTACTTGTAATTTTACATTCTCCAATAGGAACTTTAAAACTATATACTGACAATGAATTTGAATCCAAGAATATCTAAATACAGAGGAATAAAAGCATAGTAATAAGAGTCAACCAGGTTTAAATCTACTTTCCTTTCTGCCTGTGAGGCCCTGTATGAGTTATTCCATTTCTCTGGCCTCTATTTCCCTCTTACAATTAAAAGGTAGAAAATACTGAGTTCTGAGAGGCGTTGTGTGGAGCACATGAGATGAAGGCCATTGGCACAGCATGGGGGACGGAGCAGGGCCACAGTGGCTTTCTTCCTTTCTCCATTCCCACCTCAGCTCCTTCAGGTGAGTAGATCAGGTCAGAAGTCTTAGAAATTAATGGAAACATGGTTAAGAGTGGTAGAAACACATGCTTGAGGAAAGTGATTTTAGATAACATTCTATTTGTGGTCATGGGGAAAAAGACCTAGGGAAAAAAAGTAATGATCTGCTGATCATATCAAATCATTACTGGTAAATGATTAGGGATTATTGGGTCTGTCGGAAGGCTTCACTTAAAAAGAAGAATGTAAACTTAGAGATTTCGGCATATGGCTTCCCCTTACTTGTTCAAAGACCCTGGTGATACTGGGACAAGACTAATGTCCTACAAGAATACTGGCTTGTAGCTGTTATTAAATAGCTTTGGACACAAAATGCCATGCTTGTGAGCAACATTAGAATCCGTAATGATTTCCCCATCACAAAATACCTTTTGCATGTCTGGAGGTACAGACCCATTAAATAAGAATACAGTGTTTCCTGTGACTAAAAACGGTACCCATGCATGTTTGCAATGTGTTGATAATGAAAGTACCAAAGTCAACACTCTTTTTTTTTCTAAAGGGCACTCTCGTGAAAGTAGCATGCTTTTGGGGAAACTGAGAGGTCTTAGAACCAAAGCTGTCTGCTTGGGCTGAATCACTGCCAGTGAGAGCCCTTGGACTCTCAGGGGAAAGCATGCTGCCTTTGAACCTGCTACTTGGCCTTTCCGTAGGGGATAGTAACATGCTTTCTGCTGGTCCCACAGATTTCTGAGGATCAACTGAGATAAAATAAACCCACATCTCAAGCAAAGGACAGCTATGTTTACCACAATGTTGTGAAGTTCTTGATTACAGCACCGATTAGAGGGCAGTGGTTAAGGATCAAGATTCTGGAGGTGTCTTTCTGGGCTCCACTCACAACTCCAAAACTTAGGAGAGTGGCCAAGTAACCTGCCTCTCTGTTATTCTTAACTTCTCTGGCAAAAACAATTCAATCTTTCCAGATGGTTGTTCT
This sequence comes from Spermophilus citellus, assembly GCF_964194105.1. Lineage (NCBI taxonomy): Eukaryota > Metazoa > Chordata > Mammalia > Rodentia > Sciuridae > Spermophilus > Spermophilus citellus. Next base: position 15,128,520 of record NC_138189.1, on the reverse strand, counting down.
GAGGTTTCAATAAAATAATATGTCTTACCAATAATATGAACTTTATTATTTATATTTTTATTATTATTATTAAACACCAAATGATCTTTTTGTTCCACTTCCATGGTTTTTCAGCCAAGTCTCATTTCCTGTTCTCTTGGCCCCAGCTCTTCTTTCTTAAGTTATGGTTTAAGACTCTCCCCCTCTCTCTTTTCCTCTTCAATAAATTTTCAAAACTAAAAGCTACTCTATATAACGGCTCCTTATAATTTTAGTTATCACCCACATACAAGTGACCCTTCCTGTCAAATTCTGGACTCTTTTCCATTAACACTATATTACATGGTGAATTTTTCCAGGTCATCTCTGACTGGATAACATACTGCCAAATCAAGTGAAATATGATTATTTTGCAAAACTATTTTTATTACCATCTTCCCTTATACTAAACTCCCTATTTTCTAAAAAATCTGATTTCCCAGACTCCACATTCACTTTCCTTTTACTAGCTTCAACTTCATCTTTGTAGATGTTCTATAATTCTCCCCCTTCTCTTCTGACTCCCACGCAGAGAAGGTTTTAGCCAATGCTGTGTTCATCTGCCAACAGTTCTGTTGATATGCTTTCCTTCCCTACCACCTCTGCATTCCAGCTTGGAGCTCCTTCCTTCAACTGTGGCCAGGACACAGTCAGCTGCCAGGGGTTAGATACCACATTAGGCATGGAGGATGGAAAGATGAAGGATCAGCATTGCTGCCCTGGAGATGCTCACAGGCAAGAAGGGAGAACTGACTAAAATAAATACCCATTCACCAGGGAGTCAGAGAAAATGGCAGGTTTTCAGAGAACCTAAGGTGACAGCCAAGTTCAAATTGAGGGGTCAGGTGTAGTGCAGAAGGGTCCTGAAGAACTCCTGGGGTATGGAAAGTGGCAAGCACAAGAAGGGATATAAGAAGCTGGAGAATTTAAGTGATTCAATGGAGGTGGAAATAAAGCCAAACTTGACTGTTCTTCATCCACACATTGAGCATCCAGCTAAAGTGGTGTTTGATTTCTAATGTAAAGTGTGAACATAAAATATCTTATCTTTTTCTGAGGTTACTAAGACTTATTCCTAGGGACTTCATTGAACATACAAAAAGAAACTTATTTCTGTTCATCGAGGGTAACTTTTTCTCACAAACTGATCATGTAGAGAAAGATTTCAAAAAAAATATCTTTAGAAGAAACTTTCTCACAAGTTATAAATGTATCTAATTTAAATGCAATTTCTATAAATGGGCTCTTTGTTCTCTCTAGTAGATATGTACCACAGATACCTATAGGCTTTTTCTTGACATTATTTCGTTTATATAAAAAATAGTCATTAGATACTTGGGAGCTATTTATTTAAAAAAAATAGACACTTGGGGAAAACTCAGAAAAATTAACCATGGTATTAAAAATGTAACATTAAAAAATCTCTAATGATAATTTATAAAACTACAAAACATAACCAAAAATAGAACAAAATGTAAGACTTTGTGATGAAATTAAAACCCTTTATCCCAGGGAAAGGAAGAGATGTTCCTTTCTATAAAAAGTAATTTATTGAAAACATAAAGTTTGTCCAGTCTACAAACTTTGAAGGACAAATTCACCTACAGAATATTTTAACTTAAAAAAAAATCATGGAGCCCTTCTAACAAATTTCATAGAAAATAAGCAGTCACAATCCTAGGGGACAGATCAGGGTTTTCATGAGGTCAATTATGCCTTTTCCACCCCAGAAGTAATTAGAATGAATAACCAGGGGAAATATGTGCTCATTATTAGGATTTATATATCTATTGTTAGTAATGTTTCATTCACTGTTACTTTTAAAACCTGTGCATTGTGAAATTGGGGCAAAGGAGTACTGATGGATATGGAAATAACCACTAAGGGTATTCAGAGAAAACAGTTGCCCAGAAAGCAAATTTCTGATAGCAGGAGGGTCTCTTACAGAATCCTAACTGAAGCTTCTGTGGCATACATAACAACATAAACACCCAGAAGGGGTAGGAGGACATTAAATGTTTCTTAGTGACACATGCTTCATAAAAACAAATTCAACTAGAAAATTGAGTCCCACTGATTATTTTAGATTTATGTACTTTGTCAGAAAATTCTAAGTATTTTAATATATTTAGCCAATAAATATGAAATGTTACATTGAGCAAGAAATTTCATTAGCCATTTTTATTAATTATTGTATATTTTGAATACTGAAATCCACTGCACAAGTCTGCACTACTAAAGTGCACACATCTTCATGCAGAAGAAAGCATGCCATTGATGATGTGAAAATATTGTAGGTGGTTATCGTTTAGAGATGGACAGGAAGCCAACTTTACAAGCTTTGTTTGTGAAGAAATGGTTCTACAACATTTGAGAAAAATCCTCATATGTGAAATTTTACTCTATAAGATGATATAAAATGTCTGCTGTTTTTGAAGCTATGAAAAATTTCACAGACTTTTTGAATCATTTTAACTCCATAACCGATTTTTTTCTCAAATTATTTTTCAAAAATGGTCTCTACTAGAATTTTATTCTGGAATTCCATAGATATTATGATGGGCAAGTAATCTAATTCAGAAGGGAGAACTGTCAGAAAACAATGAAACTTTGTCATTTTCACAGAGTTAAGGTACTCTCAAATTGGTAAGCAGATAAAAAGTGTTTTATGGATAGTTTGTACTCACTTGATTCAATTTCATATTCTGGAAAAGCGGTAGTTGTGGATGGACAGTGTGCCAATAAAAACATAGTTTCAAGCATCTTACTTCTGCACCCACTCTGAGTGACTTCACAATGAACAAATGGTTTCATTTCTGTACTTAATTTACTAATTCTCTGAAGCAATACAAAATATTACCTTTGCAACCATCAATCTAAAAGAGTCAGGCAATAAAGAGAGAGATGGATTTTGTCAAGGGACATTTGAACCATATCAGCAGTGTATCAAGTCAACCTCAAGAATGGAGGTTATATTCAGGTAAGAAAAAGACATGCAATGCAAAGGGATACTTAAAGTTCAAATATCTGAATGAACGCATGATCACTGCTTGTTAGTAGTATACATATACAGGCATACATCTTTCCTTACAAAGATACATTTAACGCATGGCATTTATATTGATATCATGTTTGTAAGTAACACCTTCACTATTTTATTCAGTTATTCAGCAAAGAGATAACAGTCCTTTAAATGTTGGTCACAGTAATAAAAGCTTTAGAGAAGAGAGGATCCATTAAAAATTACCAGCAGTGAAATTCAGATGCAGACTTCTTAGGGCACATGAGAATTCTATCACCTATCCATTCATAATCAGGAGAGTGTACTCCCCTTCCACCTTGAAATACAATTAAAATTTTAAATGACAAATTCATATAAATAGGTTACACGCTGCATTTCTCCAATTCTGACTCAGTCACATTAACATAATAAGTAACAGAATACCTTCTTTACAGGTTATTGAAGTGTAACAAAAGATGTAATGGATGAACACTTGGTATATGTTTAATAACAGTATCTACATCAGATCTTTCCTTTGCTCCAAATTGTTTTCTGTTTTTTTTTTTTAAACCTCTCCCCTACTCCACTTAGGTTATTTGCCCAGATGCTTAACAATATAAGAAGCCTCCCTACTTGCCAATTTCAGTGTTTATATGTTTACACACATGAGTTTTCTTTTCTTTTTTTTAATTGGTTCATATTAGTTACTCATAACATCAGTATCATTTTGACATAATTATAAATGCATGGAATGTAATTTGCTCTAATTCAGTCTCCAGTATTCCCCTTACTCTCCCTCCTTGCTCCCTGTTTTCTTTCCTCCTCTGATCTTTCTGCTATTTACTTAGGGTTTTAAAATTTGTTATTAATTAGTGTCTTGTGTCTCTTGGAAACACATAAAGGTGAGATTCACTACAGTACATTCATATACATACATGGAAAAGTTAGGTCAGATTCATTCCATTACTTTTCCATTATACTGTCCCTCCCCCTCCCGTCAATCCCCTTCTTTTTATTCCACTGATTTTTCCTCTATTTTGATGGAATTCTTCCCCCACCTATTGTCCATCCCCACTTTCTTTCTCATTCTCTTTTAGATTAGCTTCTGTATACCACAAACAAAAAAAATGACTTTTGATTTTCTGGGTCTGTCTTTATTTCACTTAGCATGAGAGTCTCCAGTTCCATTCATTTACTGGAAAATAACATATCTTCTTTCTTCCATATGGCTGAGTAATATTCCATTGTGTATATATGCCATATTCTCTTTAGCCATTTATCTGTTGAAGGGCACCAGGTTGGTTCCAAAGCTTGGCTATTTTGAATTATGCTGTTATAAATAGTGATGTGGCTGTATCCCTATGGTAAGCTGATTTTACATCTTTGGGATATATACTGAGAAGTGGGATAGATGGATTATATGATGGTTCCATTTCTAGTTTTCTGAGGAGACTCCATACATCTTAACAGATTGGTTATACTAATTTTCGTTCCCACTAACAGTGTATGGGTGTACGTTTTTCCCCAGTTCCTTGCCAACATCTGTTATTATATCTATTCTTGATAACTACCATTCTGACTGGAATGAGAAACGCTCAGTGTGGTTTTGATTTGCATTTCTCTAATTGCTAGTGATATTGAATATTTTTTCACATATTTGTTCACCATTTGTATTTCTTCTTTTGAGAAGAATCTATATAGTTTTTTTTCCCATTCATAAATTAGGTTATTTGTTTTTTTTATGTCAAGTTATTTTGTATTCTTTATATATTCTGAATATTAATGCCCTATCTGAGGAGCAGGTGGCAAAGATCTTCCATTCTGTATGCTCTCTCTTCACATTCTTAATTGTTTTCTTTTCTGTGTGGAAGCTTTTGAATTTGATGGCATCACATACAATACAGAATTTTGATCTTAATTCTTGTGCTTTAGCGGTCTTGTTAAGGAAGTTGGTTCCTGTGCCAACATGTTGGAGTGTTGTGTCTACAATTTCTTTTAGCAGTTGCAGAGTTTCTGTTCTAACTCCTGGGTCTTTGATTTACTTTGAGTTGACTTTTGTTCAGGATGAGATGTAGGCCCAGTTTCATTCATCTACATATGGATTCCCAGCACCATTTGTTAAAAAAGCCTACCTTTTCTCCAACATGTGCTTTTGGTTCTCCAAAGTTTAATTCTAATGTATGCAAACTGTGAGTCACTTCCGTGGGAGAAAACACAAAGGGAACACGGGACAAACCAGATAAGAGAAGGGTCATACAGATTGGGAAAATAATGTGTTAGAAACAAAACCTAGATATCATCTCACTCCAGTCAGAAGGGCAGCTATTATGAAGAAAAACAACAATAAGTGTTGGCGAGGATGTGGGGAAAAAGGCACACTCATATATTGATGGTGGGACTGCGAATTGGTACAGCCAATATGGAAAGCAGTATGGAGATTCCTTGGAAATCTGGGAATGGAACCACCATTTGACCCAGCTATTCTTCTCCTCGGACTATACCCAAAGGACTTCAAAATAGCATACTACAGGGACACAGCCACATCAATGTTTATAGCAGCACAATTCACAATAGCTGAACTGTGGAGCCAACTTAGATGCCCTTCAGTGGATGAATGGATAAAAAAAATGTGGCATATATACACAATGGAATTTTACTTGGCATTAAAAGATAATAAAATCATGGCCTTTACAGGTAAATGGGTGGCTTTGGAGAAGATAATGCTAAGCAAAGTTAGCCAATGCCCCCCAAAACAAATGCCGAATGTTTTCTTTGCTCTAAGGAGGTTCACTCATAGTGGGGTACAGAGGGGGATCATGGGAGAATTAGATGAATTCTAGATATGAAAGGGGTGGGAGGGAAAGGGAGGTGGCAGGGGATTAGCAAGGGCGATGGAATGTGATGGACATCATTATCCAAAGTACATGTATGAAGACTCGAATTGAGTATCATTGGATATCATATAAACATATATGAAAAATTGTGGTATATATGTTTAATAAGAATTGTAATGCAAAAAATGTACATGTATAAAGGCATAAATTGGTGTGAACATACTCTGTATATAAAGATATGAAAAACTGTACTCTATATGTGTAATAAGAACTGTAATGCATTCCAATGTCGTGTATTTAAAAAAATAATAAAATCAATAAAACTAAAAAAAATAAACTCTAAAAAATAAATCTTGCTGAACTATCTGAAAAAAATAAGGAAACTAAATAGAAATGAAACAAAAGTGAGGTAAAAAAGTTAAATATAAATTTTGTAGTTCTAGTATACGTGTTGCCTAAGCAAGCACAAAAAATTTAAATTTTCTAAAACCTTCCCACCTAATAATTTTAAACAGGTAGCTGAAGGTAGTAGCTACAAATGGAATAAAAAAATAAGAAAGATGTTGAAAACCCAGCATGACCATTCACTCCAGTCCACTTTGATTCTCTTTTCTCTACCCTTCTCACCTTCATGGACATTGTTTTTTTTCCCCCCATTTTTCAAAAATCCTAACTTATTACTGACTCTGATAACTCAATGGGAAGTCACCTCTATAGAAGTCTGGTTCTGTCTTCTTCAGGCCACTGTGCAAATGACTCCTTCCAAAGACCTGCCTTGACCAGGCCACCTGACAGAGACACTTGGGTGCCCTGCTGGCCACTGTCCCTTCCAAGCTGAAGTCATATTTTTATTTATGTATTTGCCTGCTTACATTAGAATGAAAGATCCCTGGGAGCAGGAATTCAATCTGATCTGTCCACATAGACACTAGTTCTGCCTAGCATGCAATAAGAATGAAGGTAATGAAGCACTAAACACAGAAAACCACTGACCTTATGCATATTATTTGCAATAAAACAAAAGAAAGGCTTTCACATCTTTATGACAGAGGAGATGTCCACAAATTTTCATACCAACAATGGCAACATATAGAAATTGATGGTTAGGACTCATTATTTCTAATTTGAGATGCAAAAATGTCATCAACACTGGCATAGCTCAGCATGCTTTTTTGAATATGGTTTTCATCGGCTCGCTGTAAACAGCAATCTTCCACACCAAATTTCTTCCATATGGTCTTAGAATCTACAATTATTCATTCTCCTATAAATGGACTTTTTAGAAATCAAAGGCCTGAAACTCGGGAAAAGTGTTATATATCAAAATCCAAATAGCTCAAGGACAGCATAAACCACAATTACTTTTAAAATAGTGTCATGCAATGAGAGCAAACCATTTGATATTGTTGGGGTGTTTTTGCAGGCCAAAATGATCCCATATTGGTAATTTCCTATGGCTAAGCCTTATAATTTTATATATGACATAGAATAAATATATATCACCAATAAGTTACTCCATTAATTTTCATTTTAACATGTATTCCTTTTCACAACATAATCAAAGACAGATGAAGGACTATGCCCATGTGGTTTGGATATGCAGTGTTCCTCAAAAGCTCATGAATGAGGCAATGCAGAAATTTTCAGAGTTCATGGGATTCAATTATGAGAGGTGTAGCCTAATCACTAGATTAAGCTACTGGTATGGATTAATAATTTGAAAGGACTGCTATACTGGATGGTGATTACAGATAGCGTGTGGCTGGAGGAAGAAGATCACAGGGGGCATGCCTTTGGAGTTTACATTTTTTCCTTGGTCAGCAGAGTGTGCTTGAACTCTTCTCCTCTTCTCCTCCTCCTCTTCCTCCTTCTCATCCTCATCCTCCTCTTCTCCCTTTCCTTCTCTCTCTCTTTTTCTGATTTCTGGCAGTCATGAACTGAACAGTTATCCTCCACCAACCATACTCTTCTATCATGATGTTCTTTATCACCTAGGGCCCAGTCCTTTAGAGTTGGGTAACCATGGACCAAATTTCTATAATCATAAGGCAAGATAAACTGTCTTCCTCTAAGTTGTTCTTGTCATGTCTTTCATTCACAGAGACTAAAAGCTGATTAAAACACCAAGTTAAATCCCCAAGCCATGTTAATTCATGACTAGATGAATTTCTGTTCACATATCCATCTCTTTACTTAGAATCAGACAAATCAGAAAATGTTCTGAAGTTCTGTGTTTTGTTTATAGCGATTACCTATGATTCATGTAGGGAAAACATCCAAATGGTAACTTTTTGTATGGCAGATATATGTAAATTTTTACCATCTCACTGAGATGACAATTAAAAAGCATTCTGAAATATGAAGCAGGATCAAGGAAAAACCAAACAGAGCCAGGGAAAGACCTCTGAAAGGTGAGTCTCTCCTATAGGGCAGTGGTACCGCTTTGGGTAGCTCTGAAATGATTCGTAACACATTTAAATGGCTTTATAAGAAAATGCAATCTACATTGTTTTAAAGTTCATCATTAAATCTAAAGCTTTCATTCTTACTCCTTCATATGTGTTGCTCCTTTTAATGCCAACAGGAAATCCACAATGAAAAGGAGACATATGGTGAAGGAGGGATGGGGAACTCATCATGAATCAGCTCTCTCCACTGTAGGCAGAAAATAAAATGTTTATATTCCTAAATGTTACTACAAAATGTTCTACTGGCAAAAGTGGGAATTATAAGCAGTGTATAAGATCAGACTAAAGTCACTTTCAAACATACTTTGTATTTGAAATCTGTGACGAACTTCTTGGAGGAAAGCAGGAGTCTGCTGAATACTTCTCAGTACTGACATTCAGCAAATCTTCATCAAATTTAGGGAGCTGACTGTTACCTTCATTTTAATGTCTGCACTAAAATTCTGGCACTACTGATTAACTTTGCTTTTAATTTCTTCTATTGCTGTTCCAGGTACCAGTTCCAGAAAAGCAAGAATGGTGTCTTAGACTCTTTAAGATGCCACAAAGATATGCCATTGAATGGGTAACTTAACAGAAATCTGTTCTCTTACACTTTAGAATCTGGGAAATCCAAGGTCAGGGTGATGTCCTGTCTACTCCTGGTGAGGACTCTCCTCCTGGCCTGCAGACAGCCACATTCCTGCTGTGCAGCAAAGAGAAGGAGAGCAAGAACAAGCTCTCTGAGGTATGTTCTCCAAGCACCCTGAATCTATCATTAGGGCTCCACCCTCATGAGTAGTCACCCCACAAAGACCCCACTTTCAAACACCATCACACTGGAAGACAGGGCTTCAACATATAAATCGTGTGCTGCAGAGGGCACACTCTGTTTATAGCAAACAGGGTGAGACTGGATGAAATTCCAAAAAAACTTAAGACTCAGGAAAGGTAGAAGTGAGAAAAGAGCAGAAAAAAAAAATAAGTCATGATGGTTTTTCATTAGATGCATGTTAAACCCACTTATAATTTTGCTTCTTGCTAGTTTAAAAAAGTTGCTGTTAAAGTGTTGGCATTGATACCAAGTGCTTGATTTCTAGCCAAATCATGGTTCTTGTAAACTGCTGAATGGGTGTGAACTACCCATGACCTAGGCTATAAATTCTGTTAACATCATCATTTTCTTCAACAATCAAATTATATATATCTTTTACAGGCCTGAAATATTGGGTGAACTTCCTAGGAAAACAATATTTATTGTGTACCTGCAGAATTTTATAAATGCCATCAGATATTTTTATAGAAGGAATAATGACAGGGACATTGGATCTTATCACATTCTACATATAAAACATAACAGTATCTATTCTATGACCATTATTGTAACAAAGATAGTAATGATCAAAATTATTATGACTAGTCCTTTGAAATTGTCCAAAGCCACCTTCTAACCATAGATGTGCATAAGTTTGTGGTCATGGAGGATGATTGTTCTAGGTTTAATTTAGGATTCTGATGTCATCTCACATTATTTGTAACTTTGTCTCCAGAATGAGGGCACAATTTCATGTTTCCTCATTATCAGAGTTACCTATTCCAAAAGGAAATGTGAGTTCAAGTACTTTAGATACTGTGTACATCTGAGATATCTGTGATGCTTACTTTTTGTTGCTGATGTGAAACTGCAGAATGACATACTTTGAGAATTTAGAAGAACATGTACTGAGTTATAGCTAGGGATGGTAATGCAATCAAAAGTTGCCAAAGTCAGTTTTAAAAAGGTAAATTCAGTAACAATGACATCATTATTTTCAGTTCTTCTTCTCCTTTGTCCCTGATAGAACAAGTCTAGGGTTTGACCTATGTTATTCTTGTAGCTAACCTATGAGGATAAGCTAGAGTGATATTCTGTTAAACTGTGCTTGATATCTCAACTCTTCTCTACTCCTAGTGATTCTTGCAAACACTTGGTATACATTTATTGACTCAAATCTTTGTGTCAGATACTGCTTCTGGGGAACCTAATCTAAAATGTAGCCTCCAACTTTCAGACCTTACCATGTAACACATTAGCCAATCCTGTCATCTGACCAATCTTCATAACAGCAAATGGTGACATTTTAGCCACTGACACAAGAATATATTCTCACCTATTGCACAGCCCTCTGCTTTGATTAACTATATCTCTAACTGAAAAAAAACTGCATTATTCCCTTTTTGTCCAGAAAATAGCCATCTTTGTTCCTCCCTAAGGATAAATAACATCATTATGCTAATGCTTATTCAGCCTGGAAATTTTTCATCTTGATGTCAAGTATATTTTTAAAATTGGGTGCATACATACTTACATTGGCTTTATAATACATTAATAGAATAGTTATAATGTATAAAAGGTAGTACTTTGAAATATCTGAATATATTTATGCATAACAATTAGATTTTTTTCTTTCTGTGTTCCTTCTAAAAGAATTATAAACAGAAGCAATGAAATATGCCACTTGTAAAATACAAAAGAAGAAAATAATAATAATGGTTTGCAGTCTTATAATACTAATCTTGTGTGAATAAAGCAATATGCTTATATTATTTTTGCTCACCCTTCCTAAGAGGCATACACTATTATTTTCTCTATTTTGCAAAGAACAGAATATGCATTGAAAACCACCGCACTAAATTGTCTCTGCAAAAGCAAAGAAGAAATAAAAAAAAATTTTAAAAATTATTCAGTTCAGGAAGGGAGAAGTTTCTTAAATCTGTGATTTTCTGTTTGTTCAAGATAAAATGCTATTTATACAGTCATTGCAAATATATTAAAGATTTCCTCAACATGTCCTTTTCATGTGAGTAGGTTCTGATAATTTAGAATTTCAAAGCAGTTCAGATCACAAAAATAATGTGGCACAAGGATTTCACTTTATTAATAATACCAACAAAACCAATATGAATAATAATAGTGAAACTCCATGAGAATATGGAGTATTTATCATGATCCAGGAGATATGCTAAATTTTTACCAAGGTTGCTCCATTTAATGTATGAAATATGATATGTCAAGAGCTTTGTAATGTTGTGAACAACCAATAAAAAAAAAAGAAAAAAAAGAAGTGACTCTCTAGCTCATTAGCCTAAGATGGCTTTTAGTTCCCTACCAATTCAGAAATTCTCGATTTTAGTGGCTCCACTTCAGTTTTTGGAGGAGACAAGAAGGACCTGCTCAGTGTCCGTGAGGGCAGAGCCGGACGGGAGCCAGTGTCTCTGTCACCCTCCACCAGGACTCCTTGTATGCCCTCAATAACATTGTATCTTTGGACTTCCCAATTCAAACAATGCTGGGCTGGGGATATAGCTCAGTTGGTAGAGTGCTTGCCTAAAAAAAAAAAAAAAAAAATATTTTGTGAAGTAGATCTATATTTCCCTCATTCTATAGATGAGAAACCTAAGATCCTGGGAGTTTAAGATTTGCTTGATATCAGATAAAGAAAGTAAAATATATAACTGGCATATTGGCCAACAAGAGGTTGAGCAATAATATTGTCAAATAAATGACTTCCATGTTTTTACTAGGTCATATTTTGTCATTGTTGAGTATTGTTTCATTTTATTGGTCACCTGTTGTCAGGAAAGTTTTATGGGGAATTACTAGATATGAAGGTAGGTGGGATGAGTGGGTTGGAGGATGACAGGCTGAAACTAACCAGTAGGTAAGAATAAGCCAACCAAGGAGGAAGCCCTGTGGGAGAGATCTATGTTCAATCGTTCTAATTTCCTGCAGTAAACACAGTGGGAGAGAGAGATAGTTATCAGACTCAGAATTCAGGTTAACATGTGCTGCTACCACAATCTCTGGAGTGTCAAATGAGGACAGGAAGTCAGAGTGTTCATAGTAAGTGTATTCTTTCACTGCTTGTTGATTATTGTTTTATAACTTTCCAATATTAATCTACTAGAATTTTAAATAGACATATTAAATTAATAACTATTTCCAGATACAATTTCTTTTTTTTATTTCATAAAGTGTTACTCAAAATATCTTCAGTTTTGAAAGAAACATCAGGACAGTATGGGGACCCAGCATTTTCATTAAAGTATTTATGGCATTTATCCCAAATGAATGTGGACTTTAACTAAGCAGAAATATCAGCAATTTCACAGGTATAACAAATTAACTTGGGAAACTAGGCAACTTTTCAAATATTACTTCCATGTTCAAGTCAAACTGTTTTCACTTGAAAACATTTAGAATTAGTTTGGCTGATTAAAATAAAACTTACCAGTTTTACTGGTTAAAACTTCCAGCAGTAGTTTTTTTAAAAAAAAACTAATATCAAATCACTTTTTTCCTTATTTATTTTTTTTTTAGCAATGGTTACTCACCACTTCACACTAGGAGCAAGAGGACTAAAAACACTTTCTAAAGTTCTGCTACTCACTCTGTTGTAACTTAATTTTTTTTTCTTTTTCCTCCCTGCCTCTAGCCCTCCATTCCTCTGTGCCCTTCTTCCATCAACTCCCTTCCTCCCCTCATTCTTTTCCTCCCCTCTCCCTTCTTCATTTCTTGATTTTCTCATAAATTTATCATGCCCTGTTTCTTAGTTTCTACGGCTATAACTGATTGTCCTAAGGCCGTAGGGTTCTCCAAGGATAAACGACGTTGGTGTGTGTAAGACAGTTGACACCTTGTGTGTGCTCAAGAAATAATGGATAATATTTTTAGATAAACATAGAGAACCATAAGACATGATATGGCGTCTGACATGGTGACTAGCAGACAAAGTGTTATCTCAATGCTGGTTGAAGAAAGGATGAGTGAAAGACTAGTTGCTTTGAGAAGAAAGCAGAGCAATAGTTTCCATAAACACGGCGTGGTCCCCAAAGGCCTCTCGGAACTGCAAACCTATGGGACCAACTTAGCATTTGGGCTGCTCTTAAACCCATATAGTTACAGTGTGTACACAGAGAAGACCCCGACCATAGCCTGTTGTATAGTCTATGTGAATGGGAGGTGGGGGAAGCAGGGCTGTGCCTGGGCTAGTTATTTAGGAAGGTGGTGCAATGAAGTGTAAGCTCAATGGACAAAAGGCGAGGAGGGAATGACTGGATGTTTGAGGCAGTAGGTACAGTTTATTACTGAATTTACCATTTGAAGCACTTAATCTGGCCCTATTTATTCCACAGACGCATGCAGACAGCCACACAGAACCCTGGGAGCATGTTTATATTATATTTAGTTATTTTTAAAGCTGTGAGGTTTTCAGGGACTAAAATAAAAGGAAGAGCAAACACAGTTAAAAGGAAATCTCTGAACACTGGGACTGATTCTAAGGCATCAAAAATCGTGTGAAGGTCATAAAACATACCACAAGCAATCTGTTTTTAACTCTCCATTTATACACAAGTAGTCATAGCAACTTTTGATTTTTTTCCCTCTTTTTAGTACTGGAGATTGCACCCAGGGATGCTTAATTCAGCCTCATTCTCAGACCTTTTAACTTTTTATTTTGAGACAGAGTCTCATTAGTTTGCGGAGGCTAGCCTTGAACTTGCCATCCTCTTGCCTCAGCTTCCAGAGACATCACTTTTGAACTTCTATTCTGTAACTAGCTCCATGTATATAGACTTGTGTACCACATGTACACATACCCTCCCACATATACATCTTTTTCAACATCTTATCTTTAACACCAATGCAACCTGATATGTGCCATCTTCCCCACTTGGAAGATGGGAAAATTGAGAGACAGAGAGATTGTGTCAATTGCTTAGATAACACAAGTATCAAGGAGACAATCTGAAGTTAGTGTCTGCTGTTTTATGGATCTAGAACCACTGTTCTGCACTCCTTTCTCACAGGAACAACTAGGGTCAATGTTTCCTGAAGCCAACAGAAATTTCTGTTTGTTTCATTGGTTTGTCACAGTTAAGTAGTAAGAATTAGTAAGTATAGTAAGTAAGAAACATAAATAAATGATTAAAACTTGTAAGTAAATTATTAAGTGGACAGGCACTGAAAGCCATGGATGTTTATCTCATATAAATTGCTTTGGTTTTATTCTTATGTCCTATTGCCTCAAGGTCACACTGGAGTTATCAGATCTCAGCTTAAAATATCATAATGGACTACCCAAACTTAACAATAATTTAAATGCAATTCCTAGAGAAAAAATTTGTCCCTGATTTTAAATTTTAAACTTGTCAATAAATCCTTCAGTTACAAAAAGTGGGATTTGCTTTTAAGTTGCAGAATCGAGTGGATCTCACTATGCGTCGCTATAATATAGAAGACTAAATATAACATCTTGTAAATCCTACTCATGCATGTGTGTGTCTAGAGATCAGTCTAAGTAATTCATGTGGTAGAGATCATCTAAGTCAACCAGGATGGAGAGAAGTTCAGCTATTTATTCAGTGATCACCACACTCACACCCCTGCAAGCCTATGGCAGATGGAAAATGTGCAAAAGTAAAAAGTTAAAAGTTTACAGAAATACATGAAAGGCTTCTTAATCTGCAAGAGGGAGAAAAGGAATGTATCTATGTATCCATGAATATGTAAGTATATAGATACATAAGTATAGATGTGTGGATATATACACACATATGTAAACAAACATGCACACACATGTATTTGTGTCTATATATGTTCTTTATTAAAATTTAAAAAAAAATGAGATTTAAATTCACACAAAATGTGGAGATTCCTGTGACGTTTACCAGCTTTCAACATTTGGATCATTTTCTAGCTAGTTTATATGTATTTACTTTCTAAAACAACACCACAATTGTTACATATTGCACTATTTGCACAGGCTTTGAAGTGCTCCTGACATTCTTACCAAGGTGGAACAACTTTGTGAGTCACAATGGTGCCATCTACTGGGAAACTGGTGAACTATGAAAACAGAGATTCTGTTACGCATTTAATGCAAACAGAAGGAAATATGCTAAGTTTGTAGGGGGAAAAAACATTAATTAGGCTTTTGGGAATAGAAAATAAGTGTGCTAGAAAACAGTTGCACCACATACCTCTCAAACCTTCCTCCTTTTTAATTAGACATCATTCAGAGTATGTGTTCGTATTGTTTTTCCTTCTATTTAACTTAAGCCAGAAAAAAGAGAAAAATGTTGTGGGTTTTTTTTAGTAATTAAAAGCAAATTTCAATATGAGATAACTTGGGAGGATTTGTTCTTAAGCCTAATATGCAGTGTTTTTATTCTTCCAAAAAATTCATCATTATTTCTAAGGTTCTTTGGTGTCATGCTTTGAGTAGCACATACTATCAAGGTTGAATTAGTGAAATCATCCTCAAGGTTTCATTATTGGCTGTCAAAGTATCACATCCTTTATATCTAAAGGAAATTAAATAGTCACTTTTATCTCACAGTGGATCTCATGTTTCCCTTCAATATAACTAGGCTTTTGGAATGAGAATGGTAGTAATATGTGTCCTTACTTATTTTCCAGCTATGTGTAATGGAGAAAAAATAATTCTTATATAGATATATCCATAAGATCATAGTTATTGAGTCTTCATTATTTTCTACCTGTAAATTCACTGTAATATGATTTGAATCCTTATCTCTATTCTTATTATCCTTATCTCTCCTCAAATTTTTCTGGACTACTTTATATACTATGTGCAACTTCAGAGAATTAAAACTTACAACAGCTCATATGAAAAAAAGATATGTCCCTAACTCAGATAAGTGGCTTTTATATTTTTGTTTGGCATTATATGTATAGTCATTCCTTCACATGCTTCTAACTGATATTTACGGACAGACCCCAAATGTCTCTGCCATTTCAGTGGTATTCTACTACAGGAGATTTAAATCATCTCATTCAATGAAGGATGTTAGACAATTAATAAGGCAAAAGAGACTAACCAGGATGGGGCTGGAGTTTGTTTGGAAGGAGCAAGCTATTTAGGATATGCAAGATCAGGAAAGCCACTGGAAGAAGATGACTTTTTTTTGCACATCAAAAGGATGAGGAGGTACAGATGTGGAGGGAGACCCAGGAAAAGACACCTAGAAAGTCCTGCAGGGAGAGTGAGCTGGGTGTAACAGAAGACAGCTCTCTTGTAACTGAGGAAGGAGGACGGTGATAGGAAGATTATCGTAGGAAGCTGGAGCTCAGTCTTCAAAGAATGAATCCTTGGACAAAAACCAACCAACCAACATGGAAATGGCAGTTGAGTATAAAGGAAATTAGAAGGAGTCACACAATATGATAGTCCCACATTTATAACTTTATCTGCTCTCCAAGATCACCACACACTCTGGGTATTATCAGTCCTATTTCAGAGGCCAGTAAGGAAGGATAAGGTGAAATATCTTCCTCAACACTTGACTGGTAAAGAGCAAGGCATTTGCAATTTACCAGTCAGGTGTTGCACATTTGAACTCCAAACTCTACTTATTTCCATTTGCCTCATGTACTCATACTTAAACTTGTCACACTTGAGTGAAAAATAAAATCTATGGACATCTAAATGATTACCATGGAGGAATTCCCCATGACTGAAACAACACAGAAGGCAAGTTCAATTCGAAATAATCAGACAACTAGCTTAACAGAACGAAAAAATTTCCTAGTAAGTCTTAGGTGAACTGACAGAGCTGAGTGAAAGACATTGATCTGGAATTGTGTTTGTCTTCTCATAATTAGAACTATTCAGTTTGTTTGTAAATGTCTTAATTGTTTTAAGGCTTGAATTCTGCTAATTGGATTTACGGTTTTCTAAAAAGCGTACCAGAGTAAGCACTGCTAAACAATGCTTTAATACTAATTTTAACTTTGAAGTGAGGGAGCCAATATGATATTTTCTTCATTTCTAAATATTCTGAAAGGTGTATATTCCTCAGAATCTCAAAGTCATTATAAGAGACGGTATTATGGACTGAATTGTGTTTTTCTAAAATTCCTATCTTTAAGCCCTAACTCCCAATGTAACTATTTTTGGAAATAGGACATGAAGGGAAGTAATTAAGGCGAAATGAGCCAATAATTATGGGACATTACTCCACAGAAATGTGTCCTTACAATAAGAGAGAAAAGTACAAAAAGAGGTGTTTTTTTGTTTGTTTGTTTGTTTGTTTGTTTTTAATAGAGAAAGTGGCCATCTGCAAGCCAGGAAAAGAGACCTCATCTGATACTAGCTCTGCTGGCACCTTGATCTTGAATTTCCTGCCTCCAATACTCTGATAAAATAAATTTCTGCTGTCCAAGTCACCCAGTCTGTGGTATTCTGTTACAAAAGCCCTGGCAGACTAATAAAGAAAGAATGACAATAATACATTCAAGATTTTTACTTTCAATACATAAACCGTAAATTGGCCTCTTTTTTCCAAAGACTTAGACATAAAGGAAGGGATTGAGAAAAAGAGCCAGAATAGAATATAAAATAGGTTTTATTACTGTACCTTCCTTAACTCAGTGTTTAATGTTTTCCGGCAATTCAGGATAATAATTCAGTAAATAAAAACCCTCTCCATAATGTAATAATGATATACCAAAGGATGGTTATGGGGAGGATATCACACAATGATTCTATACTCAGGGAAGCTCAACAATTGAGGGAGAAACCAAGACATTCTAGATTTGGGGAAAAAAAGTATGAGAATTTACTGCTACCAGATCTCTCTTACAAGAAAAAACTATAAGGAGTGAAGTGTGGCAGTCACTTCTGTAATCCCAGCCACTTCAGAGGCTATAGCAGGAGGATCATGTTTTGAGGCCAACCTCAGCATCTCAGCAAGACCCTGTCTCATAATAAAGAATAGAAAGGACTGGGATTGCAGCCCAGTGGGAGAGCACCTCTGGGTTCCATCCCCAGTACCACAAAAAAACCTGTAAGGAGTCATTCAGGCTAAAATAATAGCAGGCTGCACATTTATTCACATCCATATGAAGAAATAGAGTGCCATTAAGGCAACTGTATAGGAAAATATAAACCAGAGAATATATGTATTTTCACAACTCTTTTTCTACAGAATTTCAAATATGACTACATGAAATGACAGTTATAAGCCGTCCTGATGGGCCTTCAAAGGGTGAAAATGTACTGTGTATAACAATAATAGAATAAAGGAGTCTGGAGGGAGCAAATCCATATTGGAAGTTTCTGTACACTAATGAAATTTACTTGGTATGTACCTAAATCATATTATTGTAAATCAAGATGTTAATGGTAGTTTTTAGAAACCAACTCAGAAATTAACAAAGCCAAACAAAGCAAACAATAACACAAATCACAACATAAGGACTTAAATTATATATTAGAAAATACATATTTTGTACAAAGAAAGGCAGTTATGAATTTAAGAGCAGAAGAAAAACACATCAAAATATAAAAAGAAAATTACAAAGCATAAATCTTAGCTTATCAGTAATTAAATGGAATAACTGTTGAACTCAAAAGTCAAAAATTCACAGAACAGAAAAGCCTAACAAATATACGATACAGCTACATGCTACACAAATATGTTACAAAGATTAAAAAAAATGTAAAAATATTCACACAAAATACAATAGTATCCAGTCTCGGGGATTTCATTATAGTTAGAAAAAATAGACTAACACATATTCAATGTTCATGGTTTGAAAGACAATAATATTAAGATAGCAACACTATAAAAATCAATCTATAGTTTCAACACAATTATTATCAAAGCCCCAGCTAGTGTTTTCATAGAAATTGACCAGCTAATCCTAAAGTCCATATGTAAATTCAAGGGATTCAGAATTGCCAAAACAATCTTGAATAAGAAAACTACAATTAGAGGACTCACAGTTTCCACATTCAAAACTTACTATTAAACTATAGTGACCACAGGGTCATACTGCCATCTATATGTCTACAGAAATCAAAGGAACTGATATTATAAAAACATGCCTTACATTCATGGTCAATTAATTTTCAATAAGATCCCAAGACAAGTCAATGGTTAAATAATTGTCTCTTAACAATGATTGCTAATGGGTTCAGAAGTTCTTTTGTGGAGTGATGAAAAGTACTCTATAATTGAAGAGGGTGTGATGATTGATTGTACAATGCTGTGAACATAGTAAAAACACTGAACTATACACATTCACATGTTTTAAGACTTTATATCAAAAAAGCTTTTATGTAAAAATAAGTAATAGAGTAACATCACATCCTAAATCTCTGAAATAAAAGGAGACCTGTATGTCTACAATATCTGCTTATCCATCTTGCTAGTTTATAAATGTGAAAGACTTCATCACATATAAAACAGTTAATTTGTAATTGTCTTCATATTAAATCAGCAGTTCCGATATAGGTCCAGGAGAAAGATATCAATGATAAGCTGGGCAATAATCTTGAAAAAAAAACATTTTTTTTTCTCATATGATAACCGATTTATACTATATTCTATCTAATGAGTTAGGAAAATCAATCAATCATATATGCATTTTTTGGCCTACAGAAGAAAATTAAATATATAAAAATAGACTCAGAAAATTAAAGTTTTTCTGCATTAAAATATTATATAAAAGCACATGAGATGCATAATTTTTTTGCGTAACCAAGGAATCTAAAAAGAAAAATGATCACCTTTCGAGTTAAGTATGATTGCATACATACAAGCAGGTCTGTGCCTAAGTAAGTTTGACCATGGGACAACTAGTTTCTTCTCAGTCAAAAATAGCCCTGAAAATATTGTCTTTCTAAGGCCAAAACAAACAATATGAATGAGAGACCCTTACAGATGGCGCTCACAGGGTTCATTTTAAAGCAGGGAAGTTCTTGGTCTTCTCAGTGTCTCATTATCCTCCCTCCCTCACCTTCCTGCCTAAGCAAACAATGCTGCATATTAAATAATTACCTAATTCCTTGTCTCAGTAATATATGTTGAACCCAAACATCTTAAAATAAACCAGCTTGGTCCATCTCACATTTGCCATTTCCTAGTTTTGTCTTTTCAGAGATGAGTACCAACCAGTTTCAGTGTTTTGAAGTCTGGTTTATTGCAAAGTAAGATCCATCTGATTGGTAGTGATATCTACCACAAACAAATATAAAAGTGGCCTACAACAAGTCTCTTTACTTTGATGAGCTTAAGTTTCTTTGACGATAAAATGGATATACTCATATTTATTTCCTAGCAAGACCCTGAGAGAATCCAGTGCACCAAGATTCTAGTGTGTCAGCACTGGGTGTGAGCGAGGTGCCTGGCTTTGAAATCTAGCTACACTTATTACAGTTTGTGATGCTTTTACTGAGCTACTTAACCTCTCTAGTACAGTGTCCTCTTGTACATATTAGGAAGATAAGTAGACTTAATGTCACAAGCTGTCAGTCATGATTAAATGAAATGAAACAATATCCTGGATGCTTACATATTGTCTACCAACACAATTAATGAATGAAAAATATGTACTAGGTCAGAGATGACCCTCCATAGGCTGGTTTTGGGTGTATAAAAACTAGACTGCTAATGCTCCAAAACCTCCGCTCTTGAACAAGGCATACATACGTCTATGTTACTGAGAAATTATATCCAAACAAATATGAACACTGCTGTGCCTAGGAGGCAGAGGTGAAAGAAGAAACACAGGAGCTTATAGTGTACCAGTGAAGAGTATTTCTACCTTTCTCTATTTATGTGCTGTCTAGCACAAAGAGCCTAAAGGAGAAAACTATCACTTAAATAACTATTGATCAATGCCACAAGCTGTTTCTCCCTAAGTTTTCTTTGGTTCTTCCAAGAAGTCCAGTCATCCCGTCCCCTATACTTCACGCTTTGAGGCTTACTCACATTTACTTTACAACTGTGAGAGAGTCAGAAGTGTGGTTTCCACCTTGAATGAGACGGGAATGACCTGAGTCTCAAAGAATTTTACAATCAAGTAGGTCTCAAAGAGAATAAAAGATCAGCACACCATCCTACAAAGGAGGGAGGTTAGTGGAGCAGATGGAAGGTCAGCAAACTGAAATTTTTCCTACAGGGAAACACGGATGAGGGAGAGCTTTAGAAAGGAACAGAAGTTTCGGCTGAGGCCTGGGCATCAATCAAGCCCAGGGACTCACAAAGATTCCCTGTAGAATAAAAAGCAGAACGTGCAAAGTCCTGAGGCTCAGAAAAATAAAGCAACGGAGATCAAGGCCAGGAAATGGGTCTGGCATGAGTCTGAGGTTGGGATTATGTTCTTCTGGTGGAAACTTTATAATTCTTTTGTATCACATTGTAATCTATTCAACTTCTTTCTCCCAGCACTTGGTTGTGATCCCTTGGAGCTATGGCACCACATCATATGGATATTGTATCCTCAGCTAATCACTGAGATGGAAAAATGGTTTAGTAAACTTGTGCTAAAGAAATGACGAAAACCAAAAAATTAATACTATCCAGCATAAACCTAACGACATTTCATATGGAACTCTATAATTTACTTACATTTATTACATACTACTTGATGCAGGTGGTGATAACAAGAGTTGCTGATCACCACTGTTCTGTTTCCTCTGCCTTTCTTTATCTGCAGCCTTAGTTCTGCATCTGCCTGAAAAGACTTGGCTATCATAAGCACTGCCAATCAAAGTGCTTTGTTTTATTTTTGCTTTTGATCATAGAATAGGCTTTTCACAGGGCTGTCGATATAATCTCTGGTCTTTGGCTCTCCTCCACTATGCTAATTTTTCACTGGATATTTAGGGGCTTGAACTTTGCAAATAAACTCCTTTTTTTCTCACAAGTCCAGAACTCAATCAAAAGTCTGAGAATATGGAAAACATATTTTTCAGAAGTCGGTGTGCATTCGTTTAATTCAAACAAAATAGGTGGGCAAACAGAGGCTTCACACTGTATCATTTGGCCTTCTGAAGATACTTTCATGCTTCTGCCAATTGTGTGTTCTGATGTTCTGCTGGCTGATTTGGAACTAAGCTATTAAGATTCCAAAGTCAACTTCCCCACTGATGCATGCCAACTAGCAATATTGAATTAATGTAGCTGAGGAGATGGCAAAGCCTATGAGGGAGAAGATGTGATTTGGCCAAGGCAAAGAGAAATAACAAAAGACAGAAATTTCTAAAAAAAAAAAAAATTAACTAGTTTTGTTCTCCATGGCCTGAAAAATTAAGCATTTTCCCACTATTATATTGACTGGTGATTCCATGTTTCTCATATAATCATCCAAAATAGTCCTTTTAAATTAGTTGCTTCAGACAAATGCACAAATCATGAATATATACCTTGATGACATTTAACAAAATGAACCTATCTCCCTTTCCACAAGGAGAAAACATTTATAGCAGCTCTCTCCCCCATAATTATTTTCAGTCATTTATCTCCCTAAAGGAAAATAAAATTTTGATTCTTATTATAGATTTACTTTTCTATTTTTGGACTTTGTCAAAATGAAATTTATTCAAAAGAAGTCAAGCAACATTTTGGTCTTGGCATTTTTTTAAACATTATGTTTGCAAGACTTCATGTTTATATAACAGTATTTATTTTTATGGCTGTTAGGTTATTTCCATTTGAAGTTTTATGTTTAAGGTTAGAAACCCCACAAGGAAACAACCCAACTACAATCAAAATAAATGGAAGTTAAAAAAAAAAAGTTAATCTCACAGAAGTAGAAAATGAATAATGGTCACTAGAGACTTGGAAGGTTAGGGAGGAGGTAGACAGAGAAGGGTACCAACATACAGGAATTAGTTGGATTACCTTACAACATAAAACAGTAATTACTGTCCATAACATTTTATTTCCTACTTCAAAATAATTTAAAGAGAAAAAGCAAAAGATTACTAATATACAGAAATTATTTGAGGAGATGGTAATGTTAATTAACCTGATTTGATTATTGTACATTATGCAGGTATCAGATTATCACATCATACTGTGCTCCATAGATGAATTCAAAATAGGTCCATAAAAATATCTTTACTACAAATCTTCTGGTACACGTGTTTTTATATACCAATGCTTATACTTCTGATGTGTGCATACCTGGAAGTGTAATTGCTGGACCTTAGGGAATGATTAGGTGTAGTTTCAGTGGTACCTCAGAAGAGATTTCTATACTAATTGGGCTAGCTTAAAAAATAAACTGAGGCCAATGTCTGAATGCTTTTGTAGTTTTATGGTTTTTCCAACAATTAATGTTGTTGGTTTTTTTGTTTATTTGTTTTAATGGCCATATTAATGGTCAAGTGGAGTCATCTTACAATGGCTTTAGTTATCATTTCCATATATTTAAATAAATAAATATATATGTACATATATATGTATATGTGTGTGTGTGTGTGTATACATGTTTTAGATGGACACAATGCCTTTATTGTGTTCATTCAGTATTTTTATGTAGTGCTGGGAACAAACCCAGTGCCTCACATGTGATAGGCAAGTGCTCTACCACTGAGCCACAACCCCAGCCATCCATATCCTTTTGATGAATTAGAATGCAAGTGATTGTTGTCCCTCCGTATGTTCTCATTTTGAAGTGACTAGCCAAAAATTCTGTCTCTTTCTTTTGTTTCTTTGGAAAATCTGCTTTTTCTTACTGATTTGTAGGAGTTTTTAAAGATATGCAATCTGTATAAAATTCTTCAGGGCTGCATATGTTCTACATACCTTCTACTTCCATTCACAAAATAGTAACATTGATTAAAATGTTTCTAATTTTAATATAGTTAAATTTCTCAATCTTTATTTATAGTTCAGATTTCATGTGTCTCATTAAAAAGAAAAATAGCAAAGCCTAACCAAAGACTTGGAAAATATTTTATATCTTTAAGAAATACTGTTGTTTGGCCTTCCATGTTTCAATTTCCAATCTACCTGAAATTGATTTTTATTCATGTCTATGAAAAAGTGTAAGATTCAGTTGCTTTCATGTGTAAATCCAATTGACCTAGGGCCATTTTTTTGAAAAAATAAAACTTTCATTTCCTTACAACAGGAGAAGAGAGATTGCAGTTGCATACAAGCATTGAATTGACCTGAAGGGACATCCAGTGTTACCCTCCAGACCTAGTCATGTGGCTCAACTAACTGCAAAAGGACCAAGAACAGCACATGAGTATTTGTGAATATTGTTACTCCTATCATCTTTGGCAGGATAACAAATTTTTTCTACCATAGGAAAATGTAATTTCTGAATCATCATCTATTCACATTAAGGAGACTGAAAAATGCCATATTCCTTCATAAGAAAGAACTTAAGTGGAGACAGACATAGAAACAGCTTGCCACACTACAAGGTCCAAATACAACCTCCCCTGGAAGTTTTGTCATGGCCACCAGGCACCAGTTACATCAATACTCTCTTCCATTTGTGTAAATTTAATTATAATATTCTCAGCATTTTTCTGTCGATAATCACGGGTTAATAAATAAAAGGTAAAAGGAAGGCCAAACAGATAGTCAAGCACATTACCTGGCAAACACAAGGCTTCTGCATTCTCACCCATATTATCATACTAAATAAAATGATGCTATGCTAAATAGCATGTTAAATACAATCATGAAAGTAAAATTTTAAAAAATTCCAGCACCATCATGAATTATTGTAATGCAAAATAAAAGTACTTATATCATCAGCAGTGGTGTTTCATTCTTGCTCACGTTTCTCAAACACAAAAAAGTTAATTCCTACAATAAAAATTCAATATTTTCAACTTTTCCTAGATTTCAGAACTTTCTGAGAATTTAAAAAAATGTATAAGATATCTATTCTACTTCAATGTTTTCACATAAATCTGCTTTAAATAAAATCAGTAACTCAAGATTTTTTTTAATTTCTCTGAACTTCCAGAGCATGGATAAATAGTATGCACTATATTAATAAATATCAGATTGTTATTTAACATGCTATTTAGCATAGTATCATTTTATTTAGTATGATTATATGTGTGAGAATGCAAAAAGTACATATATGTTAATTCTAATTATTATGCGTTATAACTGCCTATTCAAGTAGACTGATTATATGTTACTTGGGAGGAAAGCCCATGCCTTATTTTTTTTTCTTTAATACTCATAGCATTTGGCATCAAAGATAGTACAAACTTACAACATAGATATTTTTCCTGTCACTTTAGAAATCACAGAATTGTACACAAATAAAACCTTTCATAGAGTGTAAAGTTTACATATTATAAGCCATATTTGTGAAAACTACAAGCTTTCTACAATATTATATTAATGGTAGGCCCTTTGCATTTCTAATTACCTAGACTAACAGAACATTGCAAATAACTCTCAAAATTTTTTTTAAATTCAGTAAAGATTTTAGGGATAAGATTCTCCTATGCGTCTATGCTTCTTAAAGCCTTTCCTTCATTTGGCTCTACTTTTATAACCCTACATAAATGTGTAGTTTTCTTTAAATATATATGGATTTATATAAGTTTTTTGGGCACCACTTCCTCTTGTTCATTCATTCATTTATAAATTTGAGCATGTATCCTGCATCAAATTTTGTGCTAGATTGTCAAGAAATATATTTAATAATCACTAACACTCACTGTGCAACCCCTATGTGTTAGGCACTTGAAGCTTAAGAGCTTAGAATGTGTTAACACTCTTTAACACTCCTTAACACAACCTCATGAAATTAAGCTGCCTGTCCAGGGTCACAAAGATAGTGAGAGCAAAAGCAGAGACTGAATCTAGCTTGTCTTGTCCAGAACAAGAGTTTATAATCAGACACTATTCTCTGATACTGCCTCTATCCTCAGGATAAGTCACTTATCAAAATGGTATTCAAATACCATGGGAGGCTTTGATTGAGAGAGTATTTACTAGAAATCATAGCCTAGGCAGCTTGCTTAATATGCTTAAGAACTGGCTAAAATACAGAAAATAATGTCAAATTCCTTAAAGATATAAAAGGAAGGCACTGCCAAACTTCGTTCATTACTATTTTTATGGACCATAATCTCCACTTCTGCCTAAGAGTACATATACTAATGAAAAAGGGATGAAACTGGAAAACGTATATAAAGGCTTCAAAGTTGAAGACAAAGTGTTCCAGTCCACTTTCGGACACCACTGAGAACAAGTAATTCATCTTTTCCTTTTTAATTTTGAAGTAAAATCTAAATTTCAATATTGCATGTAATCCAAAGAAGAAATCTCCTAAACTTCCAAATTGTGGGTGTTTTATTGCTTTGAATCATAAACCCAGTGAACAGACACTGACTTGTCTTCAATGTCTGCCCTTGATGAGTAACAATTATAAAAACAGCAAATCGCTGTACCATAGCAAATTAAAATTTTATGTAAGCTGTGCACCTGCAAAAGCTGACTTGGATAAGTCTGTGACTTTGCTAACCGCACTGATTTCTTGCCTAATAAAGTCATTCTTTCTTTGCTAATTAAGACAGTATCAAATGAATGAATATATAAATAAATAAATGGGTAAATAAATAAATAGAGTTACTTATTCGGTCATGAGCACTGAATGCTCCCAGTAGGTAGTCTTTTCACAATTCAATTTCCCCAATGGGATGAGAAGAGGAAATGAAACAACAAATTGTACTCCTGATGAACTAAGCAGAAGCTGCTATTCTCCGGGGAGTCCTGCTAGGTCAATTAGTTCATCATGCTAACAGAATAGCAATCCAGAAACCAGGCCCCCAGCAACAGAGGTTCAGAAAAGTGAAGTTCAATGGCCTCTTGTAACCGTCTCTAGTGAAAGCTGGAAATTGGTGTGTGGTTTGCTAGTGGTATGTTTTCACATGATACTGAACGATAATGATTCATGATTAAGTCAAAATAAGAGCATCATTATACAGTTGCATACCTAGATTTATATACTTACAATCTACCTGTATTTTTAACTTACTGGCACTTCCTTGAGTTTTATGAATTGACTTAAAATTATATGAGATAACAATAATTTAAATGAATATGATTTTTTTCCACTCTTTATCTTGTTCAGCCTCCAAAGATAAAATGTAGCCATCCTTCATTTAACAATCTGAACTAGTACAAACATGTAAATATCTTAAAAGCAAAGAGCTTAGCTTCAATGTAATTTGAAATTAATAAATATTTGATACATTATTATAAGTAATTTGGATACATCTCTGAAGAAACTTCAACATTTTAGTGAATTTTTTTATAAAATAATATCTTACATTTATATACTATTTGGAGCTGACAAAGTACCTCTATTTGTACTATTTTTAGAATCTCATTACTTTGTTGTTTAATACCAAAAATTATTTGATTTGTAAATTAAAATTAAATTACAATATTTAAATTCTTAAAATATGTCTGCTTGTTATTGTTCCCCACATTCAAATCTTTAAAAGCTTAAAAAACATACTGGCATTTTCTTATGTAAGTGTCTGGGGTTTTTTGTTTGTTTGTTTGTTTGATTGATTGATGTTTTTCATTAGGACTGGGAAAAATAATCATTGCTGCTGTCCTTATTTTACCATAAATATTGAGGATCTGATATGAGGAATTTCATTCATGGATGACGGAGGGAGAGCTTGAGTAAACTCTGACTTCTTAGTTCTAGGTCACTACTTGCATTTTCCAGGTTTATTAATCCAGTTACAAATAAATCAGCATGTGCCTAATTATCCTGTGTACTCAAGGTGAACCAAGTAGGTAGGAAGAGTGGAGGAGCAGAAGGATATGAGGAAGGAGACAAAACCTGGATCACGTGGCAATGCTAATACTGCAGCCAACTTCCCTGTTTTTCACTGTACTAACCATACCTCCTAACCATAAAATCTCTAAGAATAAGATCTAATTAGAACCAGTTAAGTGTGGACCAAAGTTACCCAGAGTTGCCTTGGACCTTCAGCATGTCACCATAGTAGTAAAATCTCCCCTCAATGGGGTAAGACCATGTACAGTGGGGACTTGGAAGTCTTGGTGCAATCCTGCTATCAATCAAAAGTCAAGAGGTGGATGTGGGCAGTACTCTCTGAAAACTTCCCTAGGACCCCCAGTAAAACCCCAGGCAGGAGGGACATGCTGTCTCTCTCTTCTCTGAGAGGACCTACTCTCCCTCCTCAGACAGTCCTCTTTTTTCTTTTTCCTATCCTTCTAATAAACTCATGCCTGCTACTTTATGCCATATATCTGAGATCTTTCTAGTGGCTTTGACTCCACAGATGGCCTTACTCTATAAAACTTTTAAGTATTTACTAAGATTGTGTATTCTTGTGATTAGTCTTTCAAAAGTATTTTTATTTATGTTAACTGTATATTGAAATAATTTAGCTTGGAAAAACAAAACCATCCTTGTCTAGGGTGTTTCAAAAATTTCATCGTCATGTCAAAAATTATTTGAAAAGGATGCTTTTATTTTGTTAGTGGTAGCTTTCTTTTCAAACTTTCAATGATTGGGTGTTCAGGGCTTAATTTGTTATGAGTCATATTGTCAAAAATTAATGCACAGACTATATGAAAATATTTGGATGGTTAAATTTTAAAAGTTGAATATGGATATGTGCTAAGAGTTAGCATTTATGAATTTATGAAGATATTATAAAGATTTCATTTACAATCTGGCCAATAATGTAATGATTATTTAAACTGACAAGAAGGAAAACAAAATTGTTAATGGTTCACCCCATACTGTTGCTAGAATATTCTTCCAAATTAGCAAATACAATCACATTATATATCTTCTGATTATAATACCACAGGGGTCCCTTAATGCATGTAGTTTCTTCACTCTCAGAAACTCTGCCCCCTGCAGGTCTCTGATAAAACGGCATCTAAGAAATTTCATTTCTGTATACACACTAGAATTCTCTCCAACCTCCACAAATCTGCATGTATTTCTCCTTATACCTAGATAAAGCAACAAAGCTCTGTTCATCCTTCAAGTCTCAGCTCAAGGCCACATAATTGAAATTATCTTCAATTATGCCATCTAGCAAAATGTCTATTCATAAATGCTTCATGTTTACAGGATATACGGAAATCACATTGTGCAATTAAAAGGGCAACATGCGGGTGGTCATCAGCTTGAGGTAAAGAGATTTCTATGCTGCTCATATTAGAGCAAAAGATATTTGGAGGAAGTGAACAGGTGCATATGCAAATAGAAAGCAATATTTCTAGCATATAGTCTCTGAGTCATCATAGTTTATAGGCCAAAACAGCCAGTCACCATCACTGACAACAAAGCCTTGAGATTATCTTTTTTCATGACTGGCTGTGTACTATCAAGATAAATAAAGAAAAAGAAGTTATTCTGTCTAATATGACTGCCATGAGCGACTACAGCATTAGACCTCAGTGTTTTATTTACAGAATTCCCTATGCATAAATGAGAGAATTGCATAATGAGTATACAAATGCCTTTTCAAGAATAGATCTTGAAAGCTGTTTTTGTAAAAATGCCTTCTGGCTGAATTATCTAAATGCACAATGTGCTGACAGCCAGGAGGGACAGGAACACAGAAGGGCTTTGTTGGCTTCTAATGGATTCAATCCTGAGAAGCATGAAAAAGGTAAAAACTAAAGTACTTTAGGAAGGTTTGGATCTCTCTCTCCATGTGGCCCTAGAGTTTGAAGAATGGCAGTATATGTATACAGTAGTCTTGTATTTAAAAGAGAACATAGTGCTTTAAAAAAAATCCCATTTGAATAGATAAGATTAGTAGGTTGCTTGGAGAGGTGTAATGCTACAGAACACACCCATGGGGGCAAAACCTTACTATTTTGAAATGGTAATCCAACAGACTCTAAAGAAGGATTTTGTACAATTTCACATGTTTTAAGAAAGACTTTTTAATAAATTTGCATGCACATTTCTAAGAAAATACTGAGAAACACATTATAAATAAAACAATTCTGTCTTCAAATGGGGTTTATGCTGTAAAAATTTTCAAAGCTTTCTTTTCCTTGACAGTTATGAATTCACAAATTTCTTATTTTGTTCACTTTACACCTGCCTGTCTGTAATCCAGGGATGGCAGTTCTCACACTTCCTACTGCAGCCACCAAGAATGGTTTTACTATGTGGTTGAGGCTGATGCTGGTGCAACTGAGAAAAAGTTATCATATTTATAATAAAATAAGAACGTTATGACCACTTTTTATTAAGTCATGCTGTGCAAAGGCAATCTGCATAGAGATCCAAGCACAACAGCAAGTGACTGATTCAGAATCACTGGCTGAACCTGTCAAGGGGGCTGTCCTGGGTGTTTGTGATCATGGGAACAGCCAATGTTAGTGCATGTGGTTAGCAAGGTAAAGCAGCTCCCCAGGTTGAGCTTGACAAGGCACAAATAATCAACCATAAGCATAAATTTTCAAAGTCTAACAATTGACTTTCAGAAGGAAAAATATAAAAGAAGGAACAGCATGTTTTCATCATGTCAGCCTGAACTATAGCATCTGCAAAGCTCATACCTCACTCAGCTTAGTCAGGTTTCCTCCACTCCTAGGGACACGGTGCTATGCTAAATATCAGGTGGGCTCCAGAACAAGCCCTGGTGTCTTCTAAATCAACCAACAGGGGAGCACTTAACAAAACACCCAATGGTCAAGGTTTGAAAGATTTTCAACTTCAGAACAAAAGTAACGTTATGGTTTGGAGGGGTTCCCCAAAAGCTCATGTGTTAGACAATACAAGAACATTCAGAGGAGAAATGATTGGGTTATGAGAGCCTTACCCCAATCAGTGAATTAATCCTGTGGTGGGATTAATTCAGTGGTAACCAAAGGTGGGGAGTGTGGCTGCAGGAGGTGGGCATCGGAGGCATGGCTTTTGGGTATATATTTTGTATATATTTTATATCTGGCCAGTGGCGCATCTCTCTCTCTCTCTCTCTCTCTCTCTCTCTCTCTCTCTCTCTCTCTCTCTCTCTCTCTCTCTCTCTCCTCTACCTGATCATCATGTGAGCCACTTCCATCCTCCACACTTTCTGCCATGAAATTCTGCCTCACCTGGAGCCCTGAAGAATAGACCGAGACCTCTGAAACCATGAGCCCTCCACATAAACTTCTCCTCTGAAATTGCTCTTGTCAGGTCTTTTAGTCACATCAGCAAAAAAAAACTGACTGAAACATAACTTATGGGAAAATTTTGGCTAATGAGAGGTGATGCTATCAATGCTTTCAGAAGATAACTTGTCCACATATCTGGCCAGTTCTTCTCATGGGTGCCAGAACTCCTTTCCAAAGGTCAGAACACAGAGGCATGGGACAGAATCCAAAGTGAGGAACCTCATCAAGGTTATATTTGCTCCTAGGAACTCTCAAAATGGAAGCAATCGAAAAAAATCCAAACAGTATCAGCAAGAAAGCATTTATATGTGTTATGTGTCTTCTAAGTGTTATCACATCTCTCATGCTGACAACTGGCACACTATCAACTACCTGAAGAACACAGGCACACTTCTCTGCATTGAATGAAAGGCACTGCATTTCCTACGCTCCCATCTCTGACTCAGTAACTGGTTCTTTTTCTAGGGCTTGACACACCAGTGATACCCTTTTTGTATTTGTCTTCATAAGAAGGCTAAGTTGTCTTCAAAACAGATAAAAGATAAAAAGAAGAACACAGACGCTAAACAATCTTTACTAAGTCAATTTAAAAAAAAAAAAAAACACGTTCTTATTCAGAAACCTCTTCTAATAACGTTAGTCAGTTTAGGAGCTACCAAAACCTACAATTCAGAAAGATATCCAAGTCCCCAATTATTTACACAAATATCCTACTATTAGTACTGTCTAGTTGATGAATTGCAGATCATGCTAAAACCTGTTTTGAACCAGGCACTTTAAAGTATTTAGATTTTTCAACAATGTGGTTTTAACAAAGGAATTGTGTCATAAAAATTCTAGCTTCAGTCTAAAGCATCAGCCATAAAAGCACTTATCTAGTGAACACTGCAGTCAGCTTTTGTAAAAAATGTGCTTTCTATGCCAAATATGATCTTTCCACAGTTAAATAAACACTCGGTGCAGTGAAATTACTGGCAGTCCTCTTGGTGGTCTCTGTTCGTGTGTGTTTCCAACACTATTACATCTCCATTTAATATGCTTTACCTATGGTTCAAAAGAATTATTTCAGGCATCAAGAGCACCATGTTACCGTGTTAAGTACATTGAGACAGAAACACTTTTAAAGAAACTATTAGGTTATCACCAAAGAGAGAAACCTGCAGAACTACAGGGAGAACTTTGTAACAGGTTCAATACTATATGTGTATAAGTGTAAACACACAGACACACACACACACACACACACACACACACACACACACAAGGTTTTGGGTCTTTAAAACCAGATATTTTTGATAAAAGCAACTCGTTTGGATACTCACTAAGGCATAGTGTGTTTCCCATCCTGGAATGAATTATTTTTTAGCATTGCAAAATTATAATTCTGAAAACAGAGTTATATGACATTATATGTACACACAAGTATTCCAGAACAGAACCCACCTTTCTATATAAATAATATGCATTAATAAAAAACAAAAAAATTTTAAACTGTAAAAAAGTTATGTTAAACTCACATACATACACACAAAGGATTATGAGTAAAGGAGGGCACAGGCCTTGGGGAATTTTTCCATTTATCTTAAAAGTTAATTTGAAAGCAATCTTGTGCTATCATAAAGAATTTTACAGCATAAAATTAAGTAATGAATTTCAATAATTTATAATGAAAGAACAAAACAGTGTAATTCTCTTAGTGTATGTATGTGTAACATACACACATACACACATGTACACATACACACACACAAATACCACAAATAGACACACATATCTGGGAGTGTAGCTGAGTGGTAGAGTGTTTGCTTAGCATACTCCAGGCCCTGGGCTCAATCCCCAGCACTAAACAACAACAATGACAAATATGAACATACACACAAACATATGAATATATATATGATATTTTTCCAAAATGCTCAATTATAATGAGAGTAACAGCAGTGTGTTTATAATTCAGATTTAAGTTTTAATTATACTTTCTTTTAATAAACTTAAATTTAAAATGTTAATTAAAGTGTCACTACTTCTAGATTAAGAATAGGCAAAATCCTAAATCTAGTCTTTCTCTAATTCATATTTAGATCTCCAGTGCCATATAACTTTGTGATGTATTTTTCAATAAACATTTCTTCTCAAACTACTAGGTCCTGTTAGGAGCTCAATCCATGCCCTGCGATATATGTGTGTCAACAAATATCAAAATATATACAGTGTGCATTCTAATACTACATCCTTACTATTTTTTTCTTATAATCCACTGCAAAGCATAAGACTTGAAAATTCTGTGATAGTACTTGCCTCACTCATGTTGGTTATTTATATTTAAAGACACTTACTGATGAAGGTAAGAAATAGTGCCAGTTACTCAACACATTTTTTTCAACTATTACTTGCTTAGACTACTTTATATCTCAAACTGATTTTGTATCTAATTATCCAAGTGAGGTTCCATTATAGAGTTATTTATTCTGATCAAGCACAATTTGTTTGGTCTACAACAGCGATCTAAGTTTCTGGCAGGGAAATGTATTGAATTTATTTGCTCACATTTTTTTTCTGATGGGAAATAAGATAGAATAAGTTTGGAGACCCCTGAAGAATTTTGGATTCATACTTCTTAAAGAGCAAAACCTCATATTTATTTGACTGCAGAAAGGTGACTTATGCATGGAAGGTATTTATTGGAAGATTGGATAACCAAGCTCACAAGCAGAAACCAAAGAAAGATCTCCAAGTTCTTCAAAAATCAGACATTGTTTGGTGTTTGACAAAGAAAACTTCACTGTTAAATTCTGAGAACCAGCTTACACAAACCTGGCACCTTGGTGTTCTTATAGCTACTACATCACTAGAATGAACCTTATATGTACCTCTTTCTTAATATATGATTCAAAATGCTAGATAGTTCCAGCTAAGTGGCTGCAAAAAGTCTTATGTTCACCTCTGATGGCTAGAGCTTGGAAAGAGTGTATGGACCTTTCAATTTCTGTCAATGAAAGTACAGCCATTGTGATAGACTAGGTTATGCTATAGAAATGAAACACACTCTGTGGTTAAAAAGAACAATAATTTTCTCACTCATCTTAAATATCTCATTGTACATCAGCTATTGTCTCTGCTACAGGTATCTTTACTACACTGTAGACAGCCATCCTGTCAGGTCAGAGAAAGGGTCTTAGTATAGAGGTCTTAAAAGTAGAGCCCAGAGATTCTTGAATCCCTGCAAGTTCACAAGTTCATATTAAGAGTTCATCTGTCTATTTTTTGCTTTACTTGATGACAATAATTCCTTTGAAATAATAATTAATCATAATATTGATGATAATATTAACTCATAATAATTAAGTATTAATTATATAATAATAACTTATGACAATTTACAGTTATAAATTACACCCACAGAAATTATCTCATTTGGTGATCACATACTTCAAGGATAGGAATTAACATCTATCTGCCAGTATCCACACACAAACTTCACAGCTAAGACTAAAGACAATATGAGTTACAAAAGTACAAGCCTCAGCGAACTAGATCCATAGTTTTTAACTTTTTGTTCGTGTCTCCTTAATGTTTTTAATGCTGATCCTCTTTCTGAGAATTCACTTCTACCTTTTCAACTTGATTTTTTTTCTATCAGTAGTCTAAACATTTTAAATTTTAGCTCAAAGATCATTGCCTTTTATTAGGTTATTTGTCCCCATTTGATAGTTTTGCAAATTCTTTATATATTTTGGAAACAACTCTCTTATGAATGAAAAGATTCGTGAATCTTTTTTCCCCAGTCTGTGACTTGACTTTTCATTCTTTTAATGTGTCATTCAAAGGGCAAAACTTTTGAGTTTTCATAAACCCTAGTGTTTTAATTTAGTCTTTTAGA
The DNA here is from genome assembly GCF_964194105.1 of Spermophilus citellus. Classification (NCBI taxonomy): domain Eukaryota; kingdom Metazoa; phylum Chordata; class Mammalia; order Rodentia; family Sciuridae; genus Spermophilus; species Spermophilus citellus. Next base: position 15,093,378 of record NC_138189.1, on the reverse strand, counting down.
ACTGTGCTTCTGGTATCTAAGAAATCTTTGCATTCAGTCCTTCACCAGTAAGTTTGATGGGTTCTACTTATTTGTTGTTTTTGTTGTTGTGGTTCCATAGATGCTACTTAGTTTCCTAGTCTTATGAAGGTTTTTGTACAGAAAACTTGTTAGATTTTGTCAAATGTTATTTTCTTTGTGTACAGGCATAAGCATGTGTTTTTTTCTTTTTGGGGAATTGTTAAATGATGAATTACACTACTTGTTTGCACAGAAGGTGGCTTTAAAATAACATCTATTTCTTATCCTTCAGTGGTGGGTGTCAGGAGAGCTCTGTTCCTCTGGTGGCCCCAGGGAAAGGCTCACTTCCAGGCTCACGTGGATGGTTGGCAGAACACAGTAAGATGTGGTAGGACTGAAGTCTTTGTCTCCTTGCTGGTGTCTGCTGGGCACCACCATGGACTCTCAGGCCTTTCTCTAATGGCTGTTCATGGGCCTCTTCATTTGAAAGCCAGCAGTGGCTCATGAAGTCTGTCCCACTCTACCACACTCCCCTGTCTCTCTTGCTTGCTGCACCTGGAGTCTCTCCCCTGCCTTCTCATACTCTAGGGTTCCAAGCAATGTTCCCGAAGCTATGTGACACTGAGATGTTCCAACAGATTGAATGCAGACACTGATGTGAGCATCTAGCTGTCTTCTTTTTAGCCAAAAATTAAAATTTCTAAAAATGGCCAACAATGTTTTTTGGTGTTCTCTAACTTAAAGTTATTTTCAAATCGGTATGTTATTAACATTAATATTTAGTGGATTTATTTTGCTATTTTAAAGTATTTAGTAAATATTTTTAAATTTTCTGTTTTAAATTCTGCTATAGCATGAGTCTGGAATGTCCATGTGGTAAAGTCTCTGCTGTGACACTGTGGAAAACTGGGACAATTGTGGGGAGTAGGTCCTATTGGGTGCTTTTTAGATCATTGGGGTGCATCTTTAAAGGGGACTGTGAGACTTACATCTCTTTCTCTTTTTGTTCTCTGGCTGTGAGATGAGTGGTTTTGCTCTGCCAAACGTCCTACCATGATGGCTGCCTTGTCATAAGCCTAAAGCAGGTGGGCCCACAAATCATGAACTGAAACCTCAAAAATTGTGAGCCAGAATAAATCTTTTTTTTTCAGTATAAGCTGTTATCTCAGGCATTTGTATAGTAATGGAAAGTTGACTGTCACAAGTTCCAGTACAATAAATATTGATACACACAAGCAACTAATCTGTATATTCTTGGAATCTTGAAAATTTTTGAGAAGTCTAATGGGAATCCTAATTATAGCAACAAATTTAAAAACTACTCTAATGTGCCCCTCACCACCAGCCATGTGATCTGGCTCAAAGACCTCATCACTGTTCTTTACATCTTACTGGCCCAAAGGAGCCATGCCACACTACCTGAGGTCAGGTAGGCAATTGGACCTTCTGAGGCACAGTGCTGGACATACTTAGAGAACAGCACTGACAACCACCCAGAAACCACTACTGCCTCCACCAAGACATACAGAGGAATTCTCCAAAGGAAAAGCAAACAAGAGACTGGGAAACAAGGACAGTAACACAGCCCCACACAGACTCCCTGGTTCATCCGAGGGTGCTGCACTGTTCAGAAAACACTGTCACCTCCTCCAGGAGAACAAAGTACCAAAACTGCCTGCATACAAGAGAAGTCACAGTATATCACTCACACGGCTCTTTTGGCTTTGTAGGTTATATGTCCCAGATTAATCTTTTAAACATTTATATTTTCCCATTTCCAGAATATGCCTGGCATCAATGCATCACAATGCCAGTGTTAAGAAGAGACTGGATTGTATAATACATATAAATCAGGAGCTAGGAACTCCACAGAATTTTAGCATTAGTTTTAAAAACCAAAAAGTGAAGTCTGCACATTGAACTTCTTGTTGGTGCTATTGTAGGACCATCTTTAGCCATATTTCAGTAACTCTAATTCAATTTTTAGGGTTTTAAATGCTGCATGATGAAGAGATACTTCTTGAGTTATTCGTTATTGGGTTGGTTTGTAAAGATAAAATATGTCACTTATAACAAATACAACCCTTTATCAATGCAGAAATTATAGTGAAATTAAGATTTTTATGTCTCAGATAAAGGCATAAACAATGTATTGCTGAAGTTACTGAAGAATACTGTCTGTGGAAAATTAATTACCACTGTTGTTAATATTCTTATCTCCTTTGAATTGGCTACTTTTAATCTGCTCTCTTTGGGGACATAGATAATTCATTTGAATAGAATTATACTCAAAAATGAATCAACAAGCTCTGAATTAAGCTTGAATTATTCAATGATTTCAGTGTAGGAGCTCTCATGCACTTATGTACATATCACATATTCTATGGCATTTATGTGGGAATGTATGAAATCGTTTATTAACTCTTTGTTTCCTGGATTTTGGCTCTATTATAAATAGTTGAAATTAAGTGATAAATGGTTTCTAGATACCTTAGAATTTTACTTAGTTTTGGAAGAGACATTATTCAATTGTGAAAGAAGAAAATTACAAAAACACAAAAAATAGATAAATAATAATAAGCAATGCCTATAGAACAAACATGAAATAAAGACTGATATATTATTTCTGTTAAGATCAAAATCACATTAATTTTCTTCTTTATTTCTACAAAGCAGAGCATGATATAATGACAAGAATCATAGAAATTATAATCAGGGACCCTGAATTTTAATTGAGCAATTCATTCCTAAATGCCTGGATGTGCTTCTGGGTTTTCAAAGAGCAAATCTTTTCTCACTTAACACTTCCTAAGACCCTAAAAGACTAATTGCAATGCAATTGCTGACTTTAAGTGATGGATGAAGAACTAAAATTAAGCAAGTGAAGGTGCAGATATGAATGCAAAGTCCTTGTAGTTAATTATTCCCTGTATTCTGCTATTTTCCTTTAATTAGTGCCAGGCTTTGTGACCTTGGCCAAGTTACTTAACCTTTGAGGACATCACTGACTTATTTGTAACGATATCTATCCATTCATCATTATTTTTTTCATGAACTCATTCAAAAAATGTTTACTGAATGCCTACTCACTATACAGATAGCTGTTTTCATCTGGGAAAACAGAACTTTAAAATTTGTTAAAGGAAATTGATGAAAAAAAAATGCCCTAAAGAGGTTTCACTGTCACAACTACTTCTGATAAAAAAAAAAAAAAATGCCCTGGATACATTGCCATGATTATGCTCGTACCATATAATTCTGTTAAAACTCTCCAGACCAGGGATGATTGTGAAGCTCAAAACAACTCTTTGTCATGAAAAAGAGGCTCTGATCCAAGAACTCTCCCCAGTGGGGAGGAACTCACCAAGTCAATCAAATAATCCTATCTCAATGCATTTAACTGCAGAACATCCCAGAAGAGATTCTCAGAAAGCAGGAGCAGGAAAAGTAGTCAGGCTTGCAGAAGGATTGTAAGGACTATGAAGTTCTTCTGCATTCTGAATAGCATTCCCAGTTTTGATGACACCTATCTTGCACCCATGAACATATTTTCTTCATTACCTTCCTCCTGTGGCCAGAGCATATCTCAGGATCTTGGCTCTTTCATGGTTTACAACAATGTATTTTAACTTGCTCACAAAACTATATACATGTGAAATATACATATGAAACTTGTCACCACCAGTTTAATTACTAACAAGTGCTACTGCTTGGCCCAATTTCATTAAACAGCAGAAGATTCAAAGTTTGGCTGTGATTTGCTGTTCTCCTTATGGGGCTATATTCCAGGATTATCTTTCAAAGGTTTCTTTCTAAAATAGTATTAAGTGCTTTTCTTGGTTTTCTTTAATCCATTTAGCAGCCCACAATTCTGAACCAATTACTGAGAAACATCCATAGTGACACGACTGTCAGTATAATTGTTAAGATTTGTCTGAATATAGATTCTTAGGTCTTATTTTTAGTCAGTTTTACTGAGGTATAATTTATGAGCAATATATTAACTCATTTTAAGTATACAATTCAAAGTTTCAGAAAAATGCGTGCAGTCATGTAACCACTAAAACTCTCACGATGCAGAACCATTACCCCCAAAGTTCCCTCCTGCCAGTCTGTTGTTAATCCATCCCCCCAGTCTTTGGCTCCTGATAACCACTGATGTTTTCTATCATAAATTTTCCCTTCTTTGAATATTATATAAATGAAATTACAACAGGAGATCTTTTGCACCTAGCTTCCTTGACATAACATAATCTTGAAAGATACTTTAGTCCTTTTTAATTGCTTGACAGTAGTTTTCTGTTGTATATGGCTATGTGTTGGTTTACCATGCCAGAAAGCAGATGAAAAATCATGTTCTTTTCTGGTTTTAAACTATTATAAAAAATTACTATGAAACGTTGTACATAAGCCTTTGTTTAGACAAGAATTTTATTTGTCTTGGGGAAACCCCCAAGACTAATGACATTGGGTCATATAGGAAGAATACATTTAATTTTATAAGACACTGCCAAACTACTTTTCAATATGAATAAACCGTTTTTGGATTCCCACCAATAACGTGTGAGAACTTCACAGAGTTTGCCAACACCAGGGATCAGCAGGCTTTTTGATTTTACCCATTCAACTGTGTGCTTATGCGATCTTGTGGCATTTTCAACAACTGTTTCCCTAGTGAGTAATTTCATTAAGCATATTCTCAGGTGTTTATTTGCCATCCTTGTGTCATCTTTGGCAAAACATTTACCCAAATATTCCACCCCCTACCTCGTTCTACTAGGTGATCTGTCTTATCATTGAGTCGCAAGAGCTCCTTACATATTCTGAACACAAATCCTCTATCAGACCTGATTCTTAGATACTCTTTCCTAGTCTTAGGCTTTCCTTTTTGTTTACATAATAGTGTCTTTTAAAGAAGAAACAATGTAAAATGTTTGTGTTTCTTACTCAAGACATTTTTGACAAAGCTGAAGTGAAGACTTTCTGCCATTATTCCTTCTAAAAGTTGTATTTCGATTCTCCTATATTTGGGTCTATAAGGAAGTGAGAGTGAATGCTTTCATGCAGCGTGAAGTTAGAGCTGAGGTTAATTTTTTAATATATGGATATCAATTATTTAATACCCTACAAAAGATTATTTCATTTGATTCCTTGGAGATTTTGTTGAAAACTGGCTAATCATATATGTATGGAGGTCCATTTTCGGATGCTCTTTTCTATTCCATTAATCAGTATGTTTATCTTTATGCCAATATCACACTTAGAGAGCACTGCAGATTTACATTAAGCCTTACAGTGAGATGTATACTTTCTCCAACTTTGTTCTACATTCTTCAAATTGATTTAGATTTTCAATTTCTTTTTTGCATTTCCCTATCAATATCATAAAAAGCTTGTCAGCTTCCACACAGAAATCTGAGGGAGTTTTGAATGAAACTGCATTATTGGTCGATGGACAGAGTATTGACATCATAATATTGAGTCTTCTAATTCATAGCATATGTTATTTTTTTTCCATTCACTTAGCAATTTTCTATTTTTTTATAAAAAATATTTTGTGGTTTTATGTATTCAGACCTTACACATATTCTGTGAATTTATTTGTATGCATTTCATATTTTCTAATTTAAATGTAAATGGTGATTCAAAAATTTCAATTACCAATGATTCACTGATAACATATACAACTATTTTTCATACACTAGTCTTTCACATTGAAATAGACTTGCTTGTTAATTTGAATAGATTTTTTAAAAAATGCCTCAAGATTTTCAACAAAACAATCAGGTTAGAGACTTCTACAGCACTACTTTCTTTCCAAGCTGTGTGACATTTTTCAGGCTCTCTGGTCTGTCCTGGATATCCTGCCTATGTTGAACAGGAATGGTGTGAGGGGAATAGCCTTGCCCTGTTTGCTAACTTGAAGGAATAGCATCCCACCATATTGAAAGACAACTGGAAGTTTTTCAATGATGGCTTTTGTCAATTTACAGAAGTTCCATTCTATATCTAGTTTGCTTAGTGTTTTTATCATAACTGGATCCCAAACTTTGTCAAATGATTTTTCTTTTAAAAAAATGTGTTCATATATTTACTACAAAACTTGATTTTTGAAATGTTAAACAAATGTTGCATTCCTAGGTTAAATACACTTGCTCCTATTTATTGCTACACTGACTCACTGAAATTTTTTTTTAAAAATTGTACCATCTATGAGCATGAGGGTTTTCTTTTTTGTAATGACTTGGTCTATTTGTACCATTAAATATGTTGGGAAGTGTTTCATGTATTTTCTGGAAAAGTCGCTGTAGATTTGACATTATTTCCTTTTTATATGTTGATACAATCCATCATTAAAGATATCTAGCCTTGGAGTTTGTTTGTGTTGTTAGTCTGTTTTGTGAAAAGCATTTAAGCTATTCAGTTTCTTAAAACAATACAGGTATATGTGTGACCTATTTTGAGTAGAATGGGAATATCTAGTAAAAGATATCAGGGAAAGTAAATAACATATTTCTAAATAACTTGTGGGACAAAGACGACATGAGAAAGGAAATGAGAAATTTTGAATAAAAATGAAAACATAGCTTGCTGTTTGTGGAAAACAGTTCAAACAGTGTTCAGAGAAAAATCCTTTGTAAAGATGTCACTCCATTAGCTTCTACTTGTGTAGTTTCTGACAAAAACATTTGCTATTCTTATCTTGATCACTCTGCATGTGATGTGCCTTTTCTCTGTTTGCTTTTTTTTTTTAAAGAGAGAGGAGAGAGAGAGAGAGAGAGAGAGAGAGAGAGAGAGAGAGAGAGAGAGAGAATTTTTAATATTTATTTTTTAGTTCTCGTCAGACACAACATCTTTGTTGGTATGTGGTGCTTTTTTTTTTTTTTTTAATTCTCTTATCCATGGTTTCCAGTGGTTTTATTTTGATATGCTTTGGGGTGTGATTTTCTTCATGGTTCCTTCCATTTTGTGTGTATTGAATTCATTAGTCCCATGAGTTTATAGCTATCACTAAATATGGAAAAAAATTCTTCCAGGATTTTTGAGAATACTTTCTCCATCCACCACACTTAATCTCCAGAACTCTAATTACATTTATTATATCACTTGATATCATCTAATAACTTAATGATACTTTGATTATTTTCGTTTCAGTATTTTTCTCTGCAACATGTCTGTATATTTTGTAGGATGTTTTCAAATCACAAATTTTTTATTCCACCATGTTTTTCTATTACTTAGCACCATCAGCATATACTTTACATTTTTATGTAATACTTTTCATCAATAAACTGACTTGTAACTTTTTTCTTTCATTTTTCTCATCACATGCATGTTTTCCTCTATGTCCTTGATCATGTAGAATGAACTTACAGTACTTACTATCCACATCTTTTATCCTTCTATTCAGTGTCCTCTGGGTCTCTTTCTATGAAGTGCTATGTCTGCTGTTTATGACTTATATTTTTGCTGCCTCCTTATATGTTTATTAATTTATTATTACAAGTAGGATAAGAATATTTGTTCAATATGGGTTTCAGGAGTTTTGGATTGTCCCTTTAAAAACACTGTGAGACTATATGGTGGGATATAGTTGCAAAATTTGATTATTTTGAGAATATAAAACTTTGGTAGGGAAGTCCAGAAGATCTTTCCTGTAAGGCTGAATTGGCCAGACTAGTGAGATAATGTATTTTTGAGGCCTCTACACCTGTTCCTTGTAATAGGTTCTTTCAGTGTTGCTGGTGGGAACAAAACTCTCATCTTCCTTGTGTGACCTCTTAGGACTGCTACTTACTCCTTTCCAAGTAACCCATTCCCTAGTCTCACCTCACTTCTTGATTTGTACACAGATGTGTACTGTGCCAAAGTCTTGAATGAACCTGTCTGCAGTTTCCCAGAGTTCTCCTTTGATTCAGCAGCTGCTTCTGCACTGTTTTACCCTTCAAATTCTACCTGTCTTATCCTCTCTGAACTCCAGTGTCTTTCTCATCTCTCTTTTCTAAATGATGCATGTCTGCTTGGACATCCCTTTCCTGGCACCATGTTTTACAAGTCCCCTTAGACAATAAGTTTGAGTAATCACAGAGCTCACCTTGTATCTTTCTCTCAGAAACTTCCCTCCTGTACTACCAATTGCACAATGTATGAATATATTGCTTCATATATTTTGATTAATATTCTAGTTGTTTAAAGTGGAAAAATAAATCTCATCTCTGTTATTCTATCACAGCTGGAAGTCTATTAAATATCAACCACTTATGGTAGTGGAAAGCAGGTCTGCTTCAATATAGAATGTTCAGTTTCTATTACTTATGGGAATTATAAATGAAACATTATATATTTAAATTTCTACCAAAGGAAATAAATTCTGCATAAATTTATTTGTTGTATCAAAATGATTCATGGGGTGATCACACTGAGTATCATTTATGGTTGATGAGAATGACAACATTTATCTTCTGATGTGATATGAAGTACATAGTATCATCTGTAAAGTCTTCTTGTCAAAAGTATTTAAGATGAATGTAACAAAGTTTTCTCCTCTCCTCTCCTCTCCTCTCCCCTCCCCTCCCCTCCCCTCCCCTCCCCTCCCCTCCTCTCCTCTCCTCTTCTTTTTGTTCTAGGGCTAGGGATAGGATTCATGAACCCAGGGCCTTGCTCATGCTAGGCAAGCACGCTTACCACCAAGTTACCAAAATCCAGCCCTAATCAGGATTTTTTTTTTGACTCACCTACTAAAGATATTTTAGTTATTTCAAATTTTGACATTTATGAATAAAGCTGCTTAAACATCAGTGTGCAGGTTTTTTGTGTGAACGTACATTTTCAACTCATGTGGGTAAATTACTAAGCAGCTGATATTATGGTAACCAAATTGTCTTCCAAAGCAGCTGTAATAATTTTTTAGGAAAAAAGCCTTTCAATTAATGAAACTTTAGGTAATAAAAGAACATATGTACTTTCAAATGGTTTGTGAAATAAATGCAGATGAAGCGATTTTTAGCAAAAGTCACGATCTGGTGGCGAATACACAGGTGAACATTCTTTCAGTATTTCTGTATGTCTGAACATTTTCACAACAAATTTTTTTAAAAGCTCAGATTCTCTGGAAACTCTCAAAAGATCTTTATACCGTATAGTATATACAATAAAACCTTACTGTTATATCAAAAAGTCATCATTTCTTAACAATGCTTCACTTTATGTAAAGTGTAATTGTATCACCAAGTTAGCATTAGAAATGCCATATTCAGTTTGTGTGCTAGCAGAATTCCTCCCTCCTCAAATGAAGAATACATTATTTTTTCTATTGTGTAAAAATTATAAATAAATTTTATTAAACATCACCACCTTTGTTGAACTTTATTATAAGCTGATATTCTGGGAAATTTGGACAGTAATTGACATTTGGCTTCCCAAATAAATAATTTTGCCTCTTCCAAATATAACCAATTTATTTGTAAGTTGGAAATGGAACCCTGCATATCAATGTACTAGTAAGAGTCATAGTGAGTTTTACCCATATGCTCTGGGTATTAGGGGTTTACCAAAATCTCTTCACCACATAGTTTTCTAAAGAGAATAATTTTCTAAACACACCATGAAGGTGAATATTATTCTCAACATATTTCCCTTATTCTTAATTTAAAAAAAAGTATCTCAAATTGAAAACAAATTCTAGACACAACTTTCAGTAATCACTGTACCCATTCTTAGCATTACTAAGACCACCCCATCAGACATGGACAGGCCTAAGGGAAAGAATCTAGGGAACCAACGAATCAATTATGGTCCCTGTTTCTCATTATTGAATTATTCATCTATTATGTCTACACAGTCCTTTCTCAGTTTGTTTGGGCTCATTTGCTGTTATTTCATTTAGTTCCATTCTTCCAGAACAAACCCAACCTAGTCTTTGTGCTCATGAGCTCACTTCTGGCATGCACATCTTATGGAGAACAACTCAATTTTTTTTTAAATCTGAGTTTTGGAATTTTAACAGGAGGTTATGGGTCAAAATCATAACTTGCTTTAACAATTGTATGTTGGTGCCTGTGTGTGTGTGTGTGTGTGTGTTGTGTGTGTGTATGTGTGATTTCTCACCAGTAATATAGAAGGAGAGTATATTATAGAAAACCTCCAAATTAGAAAAAAAAGTAATAAAAGAGTACATTTGTAATCCTCTCCTACCCTGCTTTTAGACAAAGATAATAAGTACTCTTAATAAAAATAGAACTTTATTGCTTGTGGTAAGAACAGGGGCACCTTGGAGGTGTGGATTGCATCACAGGACACTCCTTCAGCTCCAAGGTGATTGCTAGCAGCCTCAGAGAGCTCCAGGGCTATCTCATTATGCAAGACTTGAATAAAACATTTAAAATCACACATTGATTTCACTGGCCTGACACAGGCTTTTTTGCCACTGCTCTCAATCTAAGGCTCACCTCCATAGCCTCAGTGGTCATGGATTGGATTTATTTTCAATTCATTTATTCTTTGATGTAGAATGTGGGATTTGGCTACAGTCCCCAAAGGGAAGAATTTGTATCCATGGGCTTCAGTGCACCCAAACTTGTCCCGATCTCTGTGAAAATCTGGAAATCTGGTCCACCTACTTGGACTTAAAACCCATTGTCAGGAGGTACTTACTACCTCACAAGCAGATGTTACATTTTAGTATGTTCCACTGTTAGAAAGGTCTTTTGAAGGAGGACAGAAAGGCTGAATGGGTTTATGATCAGACTGCCATATGCAGTCGGCACTGAAATGAAGGTGGTCTGATTCCAACTGGTATGTGAGCTCCTTACAACTCTTATCTGATGGGAGTAACAGGACTCATGATTATTAGTTTGAAATATTAACAATGCTCCCTGCCCACTTTCTAAGAAGCAAGTATTTCCATCATTTCTTGCAAGTGCATATATTTGTATATTGTTATTATTTCAATTTTCTTAATAGTTACATTCACTTTCAATGGGTTTATTCAAATTGTGCCCGAGAGAATATAAAGTATTCATGTACTGACTATAAATTAAATTTTGATCACTTTACTGCTTGAGCATGATTCAGAAATCTGAGAACTGATATTCCCAAGCAAAGCCTTGGCATTTTATGCGAGGTTGGCTAACATGTTCAATTGTTTCACCTCACCTTTTTTCTTTTATCCAGTAATCTAATGCATAATTTTTAGGAAATTAAGTAAACGGGATACAGTATTGAAAATACTCTCCCCTTAAACAAAGATATATGAATAGATAAGGTCTTTATGTTAGTCAGTTTTCTATGTCTTTGAGAAAATTAAGCAGGAAAGTTTTATTTGTTTCATGGTTTCAGAGGTTTCAGCCCATGATTACTTGGCCCTGTTGCTTTGGGCCTGTGGTAGCATAGCACATTGCGGCAGGAGCACATGGCAGGAGAGACCTGTTCACTTTATGGCAGATGGGAAGAGACAGGAAGGGGCTGGGGACCTACCTTCTAAAGGTTCCACAAGCCCGCATTAGCACCACTGGCTTGAATCCTAGTCTTCAGCCCTTGAGCCTCTGCAGCACATTCAGGATCCAAACTATTACAACCTCTTAAAGATGGTAAAAGAGAAGAAAATTCTTTGGGGCAGTTTCTGAGTTATTTTTTTACTATCATAAATAGGCAGTAGAAAAAAGCAATGAGAAACAGGAGACCTTCACTATCACTTCAACATTAAAAGAAAAGTTTAATTTTTGAATAACTGAATGATACATCAAAATTCTAAATTTTGAAGTCACACTATCTATAAAAGAACTAAGATATATAAAAAACACTCATTCAAAAATAAATAAAATATACCTATGTATATGCATATGTACATGTAAATATATATGCCATGTACATATAAATACATATGCATATGTATGTGTATATAAATATATATATGTATATATATATATATATATATATGTGTGTGTGTGTGTGTGTGTGTGTGTATGTATGTGTATATATATGTTTTAATTCTATACTAGTAGCTCTCAAGTGTGTTCCAAGATTCCCATGGGGCACTGAGTTACTTTTCATGGGTCACTGCAGATCAAAACTCTCCATAACAATATTAAGATATTGTCATTCACCTCTTTAATTCTCAGTCTCTCAGAGAGTACAGCAGAGTTTCCAGGGGCTATGCATAGTGTAAAATCACAAGATCTGTAATACAAAACATATAAAAGAATCTAGGTGCCTTTATTAAGGCAAAGAGATCTTTGATGATAAAACCATGATTTTTTTCACTACTTTTTTACTGAAAAAAATATTATTTTACAAATAAATGTATGGTATTAATGTTAACATGTAAGGGATATATTGTTATTAAATAAGCCACTAAATCTGTATACGGGGTAAAAATGGGAGTTCATAACCCACTTGAATCAAAGTGTGAAATATGATATATCAAGAACTATGTAATGTTTTGAACAACCAATAAAAAAATTTAAAAAATAAATAAATAAATAAATAAGCCACTAAGCAAATATCTTAACATTTTGCTTCAATTCATAAAAATGATAAATATTGACACATATGAACTGCATAATCACAAGTACTCGTTGCCCTCTTTAAGTTTGAAGAGTTTTAAAAATAATTTTTTATCAGTTTTCTATCTGAGAATGATTTAGATATTGAGGTTTCTAGAACCTAAGTATAAAAATGACAACAACAAAATAAAGCAAAATAACAAAAACTGGAAATAAGACTAAACTCCAAATCTGACAATAGCAGAATAATGTCTGAGATGTTAACAGGTTTCAACTATGCGGCTTATTGACACTCGTGGGTTTTAGATGTTGCAGAAAAGGGATTGATGTATTGAGTGAACACAAACTTCTAGTGCATACTATCAGACATAGGAAACCATGCAATGCTTTCTTCGCGGTGTTCACAAATGACATACAGTTATCAGCTATGTTTTGTATGTACTATCTGTGGGGAGGAGCAAGAGGAAAATAAAGGATGAAGAAGCAAGGAACAGCAAAGATGAAGGGGAGGATGGGAAGGAGGGAGGGGAGAGGAGAAGAGAAGGCTCGGAGTAAGGAATGGAGAGAGTCCAAAAGGACAGGAACAGAGCAACAGGAATGGGATAGGAGATCTCAGTTAGCAAAAGACTCAATTGAACAGCAGGAAACTATTGACTTAGGCAATGAACTAAGTCTGAATCACTTAACAGCGGGCCATTGCATACCAAAGGATGGAGAAATGGCTATCCGGATCAGAAGAAGAAACACACAAATAGAAAGGATAAAATTAAAAGCAAAAGACGAGAGTGCCATTATACTTGATTTGTTCATTAAGAAATCTTCCTTTTCAGACAAATAATAAGCAGGATAGGAAGATGAGAGAGGCTAAGGTAACCAAGAGCCTTTGCTGAAGGACCGAATTAGATGCATCTTGGTCACCTTGTACTCCAGACGCTGAGTCCAGTCAGCATGCAGCGGGGTGAGGGGGTGCTAAAGGCTGCCTTCCTGCTCACCTTTGCCTCTCATACCTAAGTTCTTCTATTAATTGTAATTGCTGATCTCTGAGTTCTCAGTGTAGGTTGGATTTATATAACAATAATTTTCACCAAGATATTCAGATGTGCCAAAAGTAAACATTTATTTTCAACTTACAAAGTAACACAAACAAACAACAAAAACCCCATGTAATTAGTACGTGGAAAAGAAAAAAGATTGATTTGGCATTTTCCACACAATAGCTATTAAAAATATGTGAAAACTTAGCTGCTTCCACTCAGATGCCCTCCTTCTCCCCACCTAACTTGTCTAAAACATTTACTAATTATGCATTTAAAAAATGAGCACTTCCTTATGGGGTTCTGTTTTGTTTTTTTTTGTTTTTTTTTTTTTTTTTTTTTTTTTATTGTGGCCCTTCACCACCACCAAATCATTTAAGTCCTAACTTCAAATGCCTCAGAAAATGATCTTATTTGGAAATAGGATTGTTGTAAATGTAATTAATTAACTAGAGTTCCTTATGGTGACAGGGCCCTAACCCACCATACCTCGGGTCCTAGTCAAAAGGAAAAATTTGGGGACAGAGACATACGCATAGAACCAAGATCACACAAAAGAAACAGGAAGAAAGAGACATCCCTCTTCAAGCAAAGGAGAAAGGCTGGGAACAGATCCCTTCCTCACAGCCCTCAGAAGGAACCAACATGGCAGACAACTTGATTCCAGCCTTCCAGCTTCAGAAACCTATCACTACTAATTTCTGTTACTTAAGCCACCTAGTCTGTGGTACTTCAATATGACAACACCAGAAGAAAATGCAAATCCCCTCTGCACCTGCTGCTCACTCCTCTAACCACTCCCTGTGTATCACTGCACATTCATGATGTGGGCATTATTCTACACGAATGGCAAAAATGAGACACGAAAAAAAATGCTAATGACACAGTCCATAAATGCAGAGCCAAGATTCAAACCCAGGCAGCTTAAAGTATGAGTTTAACCAATACACACTGCCAGATGAGAACAATTCCTATGAGGCAAATTTCACCAGGTTCTTCTAAAACCTCCTCACTGTTCCTGGCACCAAAACCCCCTTTCTCCCTATTCTCCACCTTCCTGATAGCCCTTCCCACAGTGAGATGTGTGTCTTCTATGTGCAACCCCAGATAAACACAATGTATCATCATAACTGCTATTTAAGTATATGCTTCTCCCAATAGATTTAGAGTTCTTGGAGGAACTGGAATCAGATCTCTCTTAGTCATTTTCATATATGCAGTTTCCAGGAGGAGGCCTACCATATCAAAGGGACTTAGTATATTTTTGTCAAGTGAGAAAATTAACATACAGGAAGCTCTAAGGGATTTTGCAGGAGTTAATATTTTTAACCCAGTAAGCCCCAAGTTGTCATTTGTACAAATATTTCAACAAAATTTAAGTAGGTGCATTAAAATTAGTTAGAAATCATAATCTAGAGTTTATATTATTATGTTATAATCATATTCTCATTGCTATTATCATTACTAAATTATTAGATTATATGTTATATTCTATATTTAAGTTATTTAATAGGTTTTCTACATTGGAATACTGGGAAAAAATGGGATAAAAACACAAATACACACAGATACACACCCATGAAATTATATACATTCGTGTGTGTGTGTGTGTGTGTGTGTGTATGTGAGTATAAATATTACAGGACAGAAAAAATAAAGACATATCAATGCTTTAAATAATGGACATTATTAAATTGATATGTGAATTAAACTTACATATGAAAATAAAAGTGCTTTAATTTATTTAAAACTTTTCCTTTAAGAAAATGAATCAATTTTTTTATGATCAATTTCACACACTAGAGAATTCAGTATTTCAAACACGGGATTCCCATTACATATAATCGTAATTAAAGAGCAGAGGATTTGATAAATCAGAAGTCCACAACATAAACACAATGAGAAAAAAAATGTTTTTCTTGTGTATGATAATACACATGAGTGTGAAAATCCAATACATATTCCTATGTGGTTCTATCTTCTAGAAAGCTGCCAAGCTAATTTGGGTAAAAAAATTCCCTAACAACTCTATGATGTCATGGGGAAAGTGAGAGATAAAGACAGATGTGTAAAGTGAAAGAAGTGATTTGAGATTAGAAACATAGCTTCACATGTAAATACAATGGATATTTAGTTTTCTTTACCAATTATTTACAAGGAACTAAATGTGCAAGGGGAATATGATGTTTGTATATGCACACATACTCCTATAGCACATCCATATCTGGGCTTCCTTTGAAGACAATGTATCCTTTCATAATGCATATGAAATAAGATCTTTATCCTGTTGTATACACATTTACAACAAAATGGTGTTTCATAATAAAGGAGATATAACCTAAGAGTTTTCTTTAAACACTAGAGATAAATACTACTCAATATCAACATACTGGCATTGAATTTTGATATCCTAATACCAGAAGCTGTAAGTGAGCTTAAACTTCTTATCTATGCTTTGTCTTCTCTATCTGGTATCTGTAGAAGTTATAAGCAGATTTCAGAGAAGAGATCAAATTTATTATCAAGGATAATAAAAATGGAAAGCAATGGCCTCTATTAGTATAAATGGGAGAATGTATCAAGATCCGTGCTGTAAAATAGAGTAAAAGACAAAATTAATAAAGACCATTTACAAATAGAACAAAGTTAATTTTGGAAGCTGGAGAATTACTGATATGGAATCATGACTTCTTTAAAAGTCTAACAACAAAATTTTAAAAAGTATCTTACAAAAAGAACCAATTTAAAAAAGAGTGTTTTACTTTATTCTCCTTGGGTTCTTTTTCCACTTTAATGTTTATAAAAACAGTGAGAACATAAAAGAGGGTCTAGTAATGATGGCTACAGAGATCTCAGCAGCTCTAAAGGCAGACAAAGTTAAGTTTGAAGCCAAGATCTATCCTTGTGCATTAATGTCAAGTAAATTCCTCTCGAAATCATTGTCTCCTCACTTGCAGAATTAGATTCAAAATCATACCCATCTCTAAGGACTAGTTTGAAGACTTAATCATTCAGGTTTCAAAACCATCTGGCCTAATATGTGGTGCTCATAATAGGTGCCCAGTATATATTAGATATTTTGACTCTAAAAGTAGATATAGAATAAGAAAGACAGAGCCTTCTAATCCTCTTAAAGGAACCAAGTGATGAAAATAGTGATGTAGAAAAGGAATTTCTCTTTTTGCTGACAATGTATTACACAGAATAGTCCTTAATTAATCCTAAGAAGTAGTTAGGCATGTTTTATCAAGTTCTTTTCAAAACATGCTTAAATACAATAAAACATGCTTAACTACTTCTGTGGAGCACTTCCTTATAATTAAAATGAGTAAATGTGCAATCACAAAGCAAATTTAAAATTTCTCCTAAGAATAATATTTTTGCCTGAATCAGTATATATCTCCATGTATATGGAAAACAGCCAAAAAAACAATATTCATCACCCATTCTTTAAATGGAAAACAATGTTTTGATCAGATACAATGACAGGTACCAGGGCTAATCCCAAAGGAGTTTCCAGTGGCAGGTGAGTGGCAGGATAATGAATAATTAAGCACTGTGAGAGGGAATATGAATGCATTCTCACAAGCTGCTACAGGGACATGGTACAGAAAACCTGGAGAAGTATTGTACCTGATGGAATCATTGGGCCAACTGCTAAAGAAAACATGTGGGAGTACAGCAGAGAGGCTCTTGTGGCACCTTCGTGTAGATTAAAGAAAGGCATCCTTTCCTCACAACAGTAACTGGAATGTGTTGTAATATACATGTTCCGCTAGAGGAAAAGGTTTTGCTACTTTGTCACAAAAATATGCAAATATTCAAGTTGTGGTGAATGTGTGCATGTGATGTGGTCTCTGAGTTTGTGTGTGAATTTGTGTGTCAGTGTGTGTGAGAGATGTGTATATGTGAGTATGAAGATGTCAGGCACTGCTATGTATAGACTGACCTTACAAGTACAACTAATATGTGAATATGTCACTTAGATGTGGTGTTCGGGTGCATTTGCAGCCCTGCGTAATTGTAAGTGGCAGCTCAAAGGGGTGAGTCAAAGAAAGAAAGGAAGAAGAAATTTAAAAAAAAAAATGTCGTCCTCCAAGGAATCAAAGATGGGCATGATTAGCATGGCTGATTTGTTAAAAGGAATGCAGTAATATTAAATAGACATTTCTGAAAGAGAATGCACAGTGGTGCCTAGGAACTTGATCACTAAGTGAACATCGAGAATAGGTAAGCACAGTATAATAAATATAATTTTGGATAATAAATATAATTTTATCAGGCATACATTTTATCCAAATCCCCAAATTGCCTGGGGATTTTGGACTTCCTCTACTTTATGAGAAAATGTACTTTTACAAAGGTTGGATGTCCAAGATCACAAAGTTAATAAATGATTAAATTGGTATTTGCATATATTGGTCCAACTCCCAGACCAAAGATTACAGACATTAGTTCATAGTCATTTACCAAGGTCAAGACTTTGGAAATGGGATGGTTGGAGCGGAAAGAGAAGGAAGGAAGGAATGCCCTTTAATACCCGCAAATTATTTATGCCCACAGCAGTTCTAAGAAGATTCCTGCCTTGGAGTCTCAGAGTCACTGCCTCTTTTAAAGGCAAAGACTGGAATTCCTGATCCAGCAAATAATGTTGTTGGTTTCAGGCCGGTACTCCTCTACCATTTAGATAAATTTGTGTCATGAGCGATTATAAAAGCATTAATCCTGAAATACCAGATGTTTCTCTTAAAGGACACTTCATTTGTGTATATGCATATGTAACCAGAGGCACTGGCACTCACTGCCTCTGAAAGGATTAGACTTAGTGGGACAGAAACACAAGGAGAAAGAAGGATCCATTGAAATATTTGACTTCCAAAACAGAATTTTGAGTCTTCTTCAGCCAACCTATGTGGAAAAGGGAGTTTCTATATTTTGAAAGCTCTCTTTTTCACATCAAAAATGAAGCCTGGCTGATGCAGAGCATCTCCTTTTGGTGCCAGATATGATGTAAGGCGCAAGTTTTCAAACTCTGGCAGACAGCACAATCACCTGGAGGGCTTGCTGAAACACAGCTTGCTCGGCCCCTCCCTCAGACATCGGATTTAGCTGGTCTGCCATGAGCCTTAGAACTTTCATTTCTCACAAGTTCTCATAGGATGTGCTGTTGCTGGCTCAGAGAACACTTTTAAGAGCTCTTCATGTGAGGACGCTTCCCTGCAGATACCAAGCAGAAAGCCTTTCATTAAAGGTAGAAGGGAACCTAATAAGGTTGAAATGACACACGAGTCTCTTAAGAACATACAGAAGTCCTTCCGTCAAAAAGGTGAAACTTAAAATATAGAAATTTCATATGCTCCCCGATATAACTAGTGATAGGGGCTGAGATAGGGTTGATTCTTTGCTTCATTTCGGCATCCAGAGTGATGTGGAAACTGAAGCAGGAGACAGACATTAGGTCTCCAGACAGAAGTACCTAATGGAGCTCCCCGATCCTGTGTGGACTGGGTTTCTGTGCAGGAGACCCAGCTGTTCCTGTGTGTCCTGGAAAAGATGAAGCCTGTCAAGAGGAAGGGCACACATGATAGATAGAGCTCTTGAGATCAAGGATCAGGAAACTTTTTATGTGCAGGGAAGAGAGTGAAAATTTTAGGCTTTGCAGGTCATAATATGATTACTGCCACATAACTAAAGCAGCTTCAGACCATGAGTAAATGAATGGATGTGGCTGGATTTGGTCCACAGCAGCTGGACCATAGTTTGTTTGACCCCATATAAACCATGGAGACCAAAACCCACAGGGAAAGACACCTTCAGTTTCCACAGAATTCCTGAGCATTACAAGGTCAGTCCTTGGTGGACAGAAATGAAAGTATCAGGAAATCATATCCCTATGAGGACAAAGACAGCCTGCAGTTCAGAAGCATCTCCCTGGGCCATCATGAGGACATGGGAATTTCACCCGCTCCCAGGGCCATCTTGGGAAGGAAAGAGAAAGGAATGCAGACTCACTGAGAGAAGGAACATTCCTGACATGAAATATGAACTTTAAATTGACTGAGGATTTAGTCAAATGCAATTGAATTCCTCTGAAAGAGACCATTATAAGCCAGAGGTGATTGAAATAGTTTACTGAGCAAAGTTGTTTTCTCTTGATATCATCATGAAGGGTAAGGTCCAGTTATTAATAAATAAAACAGAATAGTGTTTCTGTATATCTGAGTGTGATGTGTAAATATCAACCTATTACAGGATGAGGTTGACAGAAATATTTAATTTCTGTCATCCTACAAGTTCATGGGGGTGGGAGGGCTCCTAAAATTTGAATCAGGATATAAAACACTTCCTTAGAGCACACGATGCCCAAAGTAAAGATCTCCTAATTCCTCGTATGTACTCTGAGCACCTGTCAAATTTTATCAAAAGTTTTCTTGATTTTAAAACTCTCTCTCTCTACTAGACTTCAAATCTTAATTATAGTACTTAGGGGGGAAAAAGATATTTTTTTCTTTTCTTTTTTCAGTTTTTCTACAAAGATCCAGGGCACAAAGTAGGTGTTCAAAATTTACATTAAATTTTATTTTTACTTGACTGGAATTGGGTTTTCACTTTGAAACCCCCTCATTAAGTTGTTCTAGTGGCATCTATTTTAAGCATTATAATACAGAAAGACTGTTGTGGTTTACCATATGCACGTATAATTATTTTCAATTACCTTTTTTTATAAAGGCCAAAAAATTGTGTTCAGAAATTTCTCTTTCCAGAGTGCCATTGAAAACTTTAACCTGAGTCAGTCTGTGAAATGGTGAGTCTTAGAAATTCTGCTAATTCTCCACTTCCCACTCTATCTATTTCTATGGCATCACACTATTTCAAAAACTGCAGAAACTAACAATGCCAAACTGGATTATATAAGTGATTCTGGCTTAACTAAAAAAGTCCCATTAAATGTTCCTCAGCTTCAAGTATCAAGTTTAGGTAAATACATGAAGCACAGATACACAATCTGTCTAGTATGACCTGCTATTATACATGAGCATCAAGGTTTCAAGAATGGTAGAGAGAGAAAATGGGAAAGAGGGCAGTGTGCTCTGTCTTCCTTTGCAAGCCAATCAATCCTCAGGAGAATGGGAAGACAGAAAGGCCCACTGAAACTAGCTCCCGGCCCTATTACCCTGCAAGAATGGGCTCCTGCCTCAGGAGCTTGACCCCCCAGAATCAACCTGTTTTCTGGAGAGATAATGACAAAGTGTCACAGTGCACAGTGACAAAAACACAACCCTGCTCATATCCATCCACCCCTCATTCCAAATGGTGAGGCCAAAGTAGGTGCAAGGACAGCAAATCTTTCAGAAGGCTTTGATGAACTGAGTTGTTGAGGCAAAACAGATGAACATCAAGAGAAAGAAATACTACAATCTTTCCTTTCACTCAGAAATTTTCTGAATCAGTGGATATCATTATAGGTACACACACAGATTTACTTTATTCAGAGTTATAGGTTTATGCTTAGAATGTTTTCTGAGAAACCTAAAATGATATCAAACACTTCTTTCTTTGGTTTCAAATATATGGGGCTAAATATCTGAATTCATTTTCTTAAGCTTCTTATTTCCATACACTGGAGCTGAACACACATTATATAGTTTTATAAGAAGCTTTAAGGAGACAAAAGGTTCTCAGAATATACTTTACTTTCAAACTCCAGATCACCTGTTAATTTTTCTTCCAGCTTAAGGTGCTATTATTAAATATAGAAACATCTCAATTACTTTCCAGAAGAAAGGAACATAGTCCAGTTGATGCCTTAGCATAAAGTGGGCATGAAATGGGTTTTTTTCTGAAGGAACAAGGGCAGACATCACCTATTTTTTTAAATATAATTTTGAACTGCATTTCCTTATTTTTTTAAACTTGAGTAATTACTGAAAACCGATATCAATTTAAAACACAAAATAGTATTACATGATTTAAATATGGCTCATGAACTGAAATGCTGTCCAACTTCTCCTTTGGCCTATAGATCAGTTCATTTCTCTTATTCAATTTATACATTTTCTCCTGAAAATACCCTTGGGGTTGACACTTGCTTTGATATGAAAGATGCCACTGTGTCATTCATGCATTGAGTCCTGACGGGAAAAGATCTGATATGAAACCCTATCATTTGCCCCTGTGGCATTTCCATGTATGGGTTTGGTGAGTTTATCAGTCACAGTGTCTCATCTACCTCTAGGTTACCACAATGGTCACAGGACCTCGGCCTCCTGAATCACATTATTCTATCACCCTCCACAGTGATGGTCAGTGAATGGAAATGGGGTCAACCAAAGCTAATCATATCCCTTCCAGAAACATTAGATAAGTGCACTGGGAAGAAAAAGGGACTCTCTGACTCAGGCATAATTAGAATCACATAAGCTAAAAGCAACAAATGTCTATCATGTGTACACTGTATTGAGAACCTGTTTCAGAATAGATCAAAACAGAGGAGAGTAACATAGAGTAAAGAGGACAGAGGAGAAGAAAACAGGAGGAGCAGAGTGGGGATGAAGGGAGGGACAGAGGTAGAAGAGAGTGAGCAAGACAGTGGGCACAGGAGCTACCACTGGGAAAGTCATTTCAGTCTCTGGCTCCAGACATGCCTGAAGTCAGCCCATCCTGGTCTTCCATGTGAAACGAACAAATGAATGAGGGGACAAACAACTTCACACCTCTTGTCATTTTGGAATACAAGTCCGGACTCGTGATATAGTCTCTGAACTTAGGTTAAGAACCAGTTGCATACCTTCTACCTGTTATCATGAAGGTTAAAAAGATGAGATTCTATAGGAAAATACAAAGAGCAACTCATAGAAATCAGTCAGCACAGTGGAGAAAATGGGCATCCTCCATACAAGATGTGCGTGAAAAGCACCCGAGAGATGAGGAAAGGGGCAATCAAAGGGGACACCGATGCAATGGAAATACAGGGACCAATCCCCACTCACAATCCCTTCTCACTAACTCCCTAAGCTTCTTCCAGGCAAAGGCAGTCATAAAAGAACATTAGCCAAAACAAACAAACAAAAATTAAAAAAACATGAGCCAAAGATGTCTGGAGACAGCTCCTGAGAAAGCTGTTTTCCTGGAAGGGGAAAAATGATGGTGGTGGTAGTGGGTACATAACAAGCTGTTATAGCCCCTTTGCTATTACCCCCATTCCATATCTCCCTTTTCATTGCCTGAAATATGGATGAGAAACTGAAAGTATAGCAGCCATATTATGATCATGAGGTGACAATCATGTGACAACAGTCAACAGGGTCAAGATGGTACAACCAAGAGACAGATAGAGCTTGGGTCCCTAAAGATGTCCCTGAGCAGATACAATACCTGTGAACTACCTGCTCATGTCTAGATTTTTTTTTTTTTATCACGTAAATACCAAAAGTGTATGGAAGACTTGCTGAACCATATATTCTGTTAAATGAATCATTCTAAACTGATAGAGAGATGTTAGAAAGCACAGGTGTGTAAGGAAAAAATAGAACTGATACCCAACAGTTAAACACTCTGAGCATGCATGGATATCTGTTCTGAGTACCTAATACCTGTGTTGAACCTGTTGCTAAGTATTTTGAGAATGACTGTGCCGAATAACAAATAGGTTGGTTAATACAGGGGCAGGAAGTAATAAAAGTTGAAACTGGACAGAGACTGGGGCAAGATTGTAAAGGATTTGAAATGTCACTCTAAGGAGTAGGGTTTTACTTAGGAGAGCAGATATAAAATTTCTATATATGTATAAGTCAAACACGTGACCCTGGTGAGTTACAATATTGGAAACAGTGAGAAGCTTTCAGAAATTCTCTTACATTATCTTGTAAATCAGGAGGACCCTCACAGGACAGAAGTTCACACTGACTGACCTCCTGGTACCTCCAATTCACCTCTGAAAGTACACTGTAGAAAGGAAGAGTGAGTTATCAAACTCTGAGCCTGTGATTAGTTACTAGATCACTAAAACCACCTGGCTGTTCAGAGAAAACACTGTGCTTGCACTAGTTCATTTACATATACAAATGTGAGAAAATGAACTTCAAGCTTTTCTCAAAACAATCTTCTGAGAAGGAAAATATCTTACATAACAAAAAAAAATAGTATTACACAAAATGGAAGTTAAGAGATTAAGCATAGACATTTTACAAAAACAGATATGCAAGAACAAGAAAACAAACTATTGTAAGATGGTTAGTGCCTGATTTTTTTTTTTAAAGAGAGAGTGAGAGAGGAGAGAGAGAGAGAGAGAGAGAGAGAGAGAGAGAGAGAGAGAGAGAGAGAATTTTTAATATTTATTTTTTTTAGTTCTCGGCGGACACAACATCTTTGTTGGTATGTGGTGCTGAGGATCGAACCCGGGCCACACGCCCGCCAGGTGAGCGCACTACCGCTTGAGCCACATCCCCAGCCCAGTGCCTGATTTTTAAGTTACACTTTTACTTTAACTTTTTTTTGAGGTTTTGTTATTGCTAATTATCTGCCATCATGCTAAAACGGGCAGTTCAGTTTTCTTTTTATCTTCTCAGTAGAAAAGAGAACTGTCTATCTAGCCTGAAATGCAGATATTCTATTTTTCCATTCTTTGTACTATTACTGAAAATTAATGTTTCCACTTGCAGATATGCAGCCCTTCAGGATGCAGGCTTTGCAAACACTCCACAGGGCACAGACACCCCATCCTGGTATTTCTCTCAGTGTAAAGTCTGCTTTTCAGAATAAATCATTTGCACACAAGCTGACAGGCATAATACCCTGACGGACGAGAGCAAAGACCAACTTTCCTTTCCTTGTTCCTTTCAAGTAGAAAAATCAATTGTAGATGGCCGTTCTGATGTGATTTTTTTTGACATATATACAAGAAAATAACTTTCCCTTTTGCTGACTTAAAATAGAAACTGGGAAACATTACTTCAAAATACTTTTGCCGTTTCTTATGTATTTTTCCCCCCCTCCAACTTCCAGAATTCACAGCAATCCTTCTGAAGACAGAAAAAAAAAAAAATTCCAGCTCATTAAAAACACTGCTCCATAATGATCTGTTCTCTTATAATTCATTGTAGGAAAATATATGTTACCTAGATTTTTTATATGAACTTTTACATTTAAATAATCTTCTTCCAGATCCCTATGGAGGTAAAGGATTTCCTTATTCATAAACTTGGTTCACAAAGCCCTTGTGTCTTTACAGGAAGTCTGTGTGCCTGTTACTAGACTTCTCCTCATTAGGGGGTGGAGGATCTCTGGAATTCATTCTATTGACTGTAGTTTTAGTATTATTGTTGTTGTTATCAACTTATTTCTGATTTCCAGAAAATTATGATTAGGAATACATTGCTCTGCTAAAAGAATTAACCCAAACTGAAAACCCAATGGAAAACAGGTGGTCTTAACTTTTTTGTTGTTGTTTGCATATTACTCTGGGAGAGAAGTGAAATCTAAGGACAGAAACAAAATTAAGCAAAATAAAAGGATATAAATTCTCTCCAACTTATTCATCTTGTCTGCAGAAATAATTACGGTAAGGAAGAAACACAATTATGGTCTAAATTATCAGTGCACATTAATGGAATATATGTTTGTATTATTTTGGTTTTAAAATGGTATTCTGACTTAAGCATACCTCCCCACCCCCGCCCATCCTGCTGTATATGTCAAAGATCATACACATGTTTCAAATTAAGAAAATGACATGTCACAAATATTTATTTTTTCTTATTTTTATGCAATGGTTGTTTAGTCTGTGTATACTTTTTCATGAGATTGACTGCAAATTGCCCATTTAAAGACATATATTATAAATCAGACATCTCAAGTAGAATCTGGTTATGGGATTTATTTTTATTTAGTTGCTTTTATAATCATAGTTCAAAAGGCTACACATGCTGTTATCGTTCAGTATTGAAAGATGTTCTTAACCTCTACACCAAATCTCAAAGTGGTTTATAAACATCAAACTATCATTTTCAAATATTTTTTTTGTTTCTCTTGAAAAGTGAATTATTAAAGTGAACATTTTAATAAGAAAAAGAACAGTCAATTTTTAAGTTCTACAACAGAAGGATTTGGATAAAATATATTAATCTGCAAAATATAAACAAGGAAGCAAACCCTTCAGGGTTAAATTTCAGGAAAAGTATGCATTTGCACATACTTTAGACAAAAAAAATCATTTAAAAAAATTCTATTTCTGAAGAGATACACTCCTTGACCTGGTGGTTAAAAAGAAGCTACAAAGCTCAAAATAAATAAATAAATAAATACAAAGAATTAAAATATAGCTTTGTGACAATTTGCAAATCTGCTTGGAAAATAAGACCATGAAAAACAAGCTGTTCCTTTTTTTTTTCCTTTCAAATCTGCAGAATCTTTCTAGAAGCATTTAGTCAGAGCCTACCATTTCTCAAATACCTAATGCCCCTTTGGTTTCCCTTGAGATTTTGCTCCATTTTCATGTCCTCTTGCCTCTGCCCTTAGCCACCCACCCACCTCAGGCTGCATCTAAGTCCCCACTAAAAGTTTTCAGTCAGGTACATTGAACCACCTTCAACAAGATGGTTTAAATCTCCAAGTGAAATCCCTTGTCTACCTGAGGGAAGATGCCATCCAGTGTAGCAGAGGAGGAAGGGAGGGAGGGGGCAGAACAAGGTATTCTAATGAAGCTTCTCCCTGGAAAGTACTTTTAATCAGGAGAACCAGCCATTATTGTTTTTCAATGTTTCTTTCTTAATACAAAGTAGCAGAATTAAACAGAAAAAGAGATGAACAGAGAAAAGAAGAAAATATCATGGATGCTGTATTTTGAAATACACCAAGGTTGAAAGTCACTTAAAACAAAACACAAAACAAATCAAAACAAACAAACAAACAAACAACAACAAACAACTTTGTCAATGTGCTTTTTAATAAAAAATACTCAGGGATATAATTATCAGAGCACATTAATGGAATATATGTTTGTATTATTTTGGTTTTAAAATAGTATTCTGACTTAAGCATTTCTTGGTCAAAAATACTTTCAATGTAGAATCTTTAAAAGTATTAACTACTACAAAAATTCAATATTGTACTTCAATCTTAGAAAAATTCATTCAGGTATGGCCAAACATATTAATGTACTAATGCACAACTACAATTTCCATAAGTTTTTGTATAATGCTACTTCCGACATTCATATAAGTGATGTGTATAATTTCAAGAGAGGTCCTAAAATAGGATTTACAACCTAAAAAATAATTTTTAAAGTAATAAATAATAAAGGTCATTGTTTTGTTTTTCCATTTCCATAAACAAATTATTTTCCATCTTAAACAACATTCTAACTACCACATGTAAATTTAGATTAATTAGTTGTGGGTTCAGCTCATGTTCACCAAAACCATAAAGGCCTGGTGATTTAAAAATTTCATCCAGCTTGGCTTGAAATTTATAATGAACAGAGAGAATAACCATGTATATCCAATAGTATCCCTATAGTCCAGTCTATGTGACACGACTGCATCTTTACCTCTTAAGAGAGAAAATGTTTGATTCTTAAAACAAGTATATTTTACAATTAATCCTTTCCCCTAAATATTGAATACTGACTAAACTTTATTAAGCAAAATAGTGTTTAAAATTCATTTTCAGTGATTTTATTTCTGAACTTAAAAAAAATAAAACCCCTTACATCCATCTTTTTTTTTTTTTTTTAAGAGTACAACTACCAAAATTCACAGTGCTGGGAATATATGGAAAGTCTAGTAGACACTAAGGTTGGTAGGTTGGTTGGCTAGGTGATGGGCAAGTCCATTGGATATGTATACATATGGGTGAATAGACATATGGACAAATCCAAGGATGGAAGGAATGGAAGGAGTAAGGGAAGGAGGGGAGGGCTGTAGTATTAAAATCTAATAAATAAAATAAATATATCCAAAGTGACTCTTGTTGAAGAACATGTGAGGATCTCCAAGAAAGTTTTGGTGATCCCTAAGGTATAATTTGAAAATCATTCACTTAAGATACTCTATTAATAAGTCATCTATTCAAGATTTAAAAATAAATCTATAAAATGTAGAATACCCCTTAAGGTAAATAAAATGTAAAACATTGGGCATGCTGATTATCATTTGTTAATTAGCTCCAATTAGCAAATACTGAGATCTTTGGTTAATACAAAAATGAGAGTATGAATTCATTTCTATCTCTAAACATCTTCAAGAAATTTTGTAAGATAGGAATGATAGTTCATAGGATGACTTTGAGGATCAAATGAGTTTCTTTCTATGTGTGATGTGATAAAATCACTGGCTAGTGCATGGTAAGTATTCAATAAATGGTCCCAATTAGAAAAAAAATCCCTTACAATTATTATTGCTTCTAAGGGCAGAGTATGCATTGCACTGTGCATAGTTCTTTGTAAATTATATTAACAAATCTAATTTAGCTATTCAAGTCCTGACTTTAATTTAATCAATTACATGTATTTTTTTAAAAAGTATACAATTTTTACAATAGTTTTCCTGAATTCTTGCACTACTTTGAGGCATTGTGTTTCCTGTAAAGAACACCATATAGGATGATTCACAGTCATTGTTCTAAAGGATTCACAGTGCACAGGAAACCATTCACTAAGCACATTAAAATTTACAACATATTTTTACACTGAAAATGTCACACTGAATATAAAAGACCTAATTTACAAAATACAGATGATATAATTATCCCTAGTTTATAAAAAGGGTCCCTGAGGTCCTAACGGCTCAAATAACCTACCCAAGGCCACAACATTTTCATAATTTTAAAATTAACCCAATTGAGTCTAATGTATGAAAGATGATATATCATGAGCTCTGTAATGTTTTGAACAATCAATAAAAAAGACCCCTAAAAAATTATTTTCAGTGAATATGCATTAATAGAAAATGTATTATCATTTAAGTATTCCTTTTTTTCCTTCATTCTTTCTTTCCTTCCTCTCCCAACCTTTTTTTTTTTTTTTTTTTTTAAATAGCTTGTCAGAGGTTTCAATTCATGTGCTGGGTTCCTGAAGCTCTTCATACTTAAATCCCACCTGCATTTGTCCAGGACTAAAAGCAGTGGTAAAATAATACTGAAGTTCCAAGGCAAAGATCTAGCCCCACTTCAAAACTTCCTCTCACTGTCAGACCCTTTTAAAACACGCTCTACTGTATGTCATTTTCTAATCAGCTTTCTAGAGAAAAAGAAACAAATCAAACAGGGACAGATAATAGGTATTCAATTAATATTTCTTGAAATTTTTTGAAGTGGGGAGTCAGTGCAGAGGGAAAAAGGAGTTGGGAAGTTCCCCTGTCTTTATGCATCTGTCTGTGGAGCTGAACTAAAGTGAAGACAGGGAGCAGTGGCCAGAGCTGAAGGGAAATACGCTGCTTCAGTCATCATTGTCATACATGGGCACTGTGCGATTTCCCCACTTGGTGCCTGGCAAATGCTCTTTCTTCTTACCAATGACCTCGTCTTCATGTCTTCTCTAAATATAATACCCTATTTGAGAAGAGCCATTTGATTCTCTTCCTCATTTTATAAGTCCATCTCACTCCCACCATGACAGACCTACTTCCAGCTATCCTCAAGGTCTGTTAAACATGAGGATGGCTAACTTTCAGGAAATTTCAGTGCCTCCAGGAAAACACACATTCATTTAAAAAACAAACAAGTAAAACAAAAACAAAAAAATTCAAGTTCCTCGTCTAGTAGCACTGATTTTGTTAAAAAAAAATTAAACATTTAATAAACAACACTAATTCAAGATTTCTGAGTCCCTCCTCCCCAGTCTTATATTCTTCTATTTGGTTGAATCTCTGAGCTTTGCTCTCCTAAACCCTATGATCCTTAGAAGAATAAAATCCTAACTGATGGTACTACCTCTAATATCTTTTCCTTTAACACATCCTCTCAATTGCTGCAAATATAATCTTTTCAAAATACAAAATTGAATTTTTTCCTGCAATTATTAAATGCAACATAGATCTCTACATCCTTCAAGGTATCTAATATAACAGCATGCCATGCAAACCGTTTTTTGAGGCCGGCTCCCAGTCTCAACAAAACACTCTGTTCAGCCATATGGAGTTGCGTACCACCTATTTCTGTCTTTGCACCATCCTGAAGTTACCATCCTTCTTCTTGCTGGTGGACATATCCTTGAGAGCCATTCAAGGTCACTACCTTAGTGGCTTTCAATAATCCTGTAATTCATACTCTGCCTTCACAATCACCATAGTAAACTATGATGAAGTTTTCTCATTGTGATTTTGATGGGCACCAGTTAACAGGGGTCAGAGATTACTTTTAGATCCCTTACTGTGGTCTTGGCACAGAATGCTTCTCAATGATCTAGTATATCTATTAATACATGATTTTCTATCAACTGAAAATGTTTGCCCTGGTTTTATAGAAAAATTCTGCTCTAGTTGTTGTTTTTGTATGTGAATGTATTCTTTACTGAGATATTGATTTAAATAATCCAAATCCCTGGCATGTTAGGCTTGTCCATCTATAAGGTAACTACTTAATCCATAATTAGGTCAAAATCAGCATTATAACCTTGGTATTTCACCTGTCCCAGCAGTTTAAATTCACATGGAATTTGTGTGACTATTATGTCAGTGAGACCCCAATATTTCTACTTATTACAATGATTTTTAGCCCACAGATAATCATTTTGCACTAAAAATATAGTAGATACACACTTAAATGTGTAGCAAATATACTTCTGCTTTAAAATATCTTATAAATTTATGATATTTGAGACACAGCTTAACAAAAAAATTCATCAGCAATTGAATAGATCCAATCATCTGTCCTAAGGCACAGATAGGCTTATATGTTCCAACCACGGGTCATGTAATGATTTCAAACTAAATCTAGCATTGAGTAATCGAACACTATGTCTTTTCAGCAATTAAAATACATGCATCAATTGAATTAATTCTTTATATAATAAATGAGTTAGGACAAAATTAAAATAAAATTGGATATACATGATTTTTTAGATGTTTCAGTATCTAATGACCAGTGTAACCTACATAATCTATCAACAAAAGACTGGAATAGGTGTGTCCTTGACAATATTAATAAGGTACAATTAAAATTTCTGGCACAATTTGGAAGAATATTGGATGGGATAAAACTATTATGATATGATACCAAAATGGAACTAATTTTAAGTAGACAAGCCATTATCTGATGATAGTATGCCTTTCAAACATTAAAGAACATGTTTCTTTTCATATTCTATATCACAAACCAATAATTTCAAAACACAACAAAATAAAATAACTTTACTACTACTAGTTTTTAAAAGAATATTTCTTTTAAAGCCAGTAATGTTATATAGGTATTATGTAGTAATATATGATTAACTTGTGCACAATGATATAATATTTCCATCTTATAATTCAGTATAAGGAATTAGAGCTAATAGTAAAAACAGCAAATCTCAATTATTTCAACTCCTAATTCACTGCTAACATGACTGGACTTAAAAGAGAAAATAACTCAATAGCAAAGCCAAGTATGATTATTTTAATCAGTATTATTAAACATCATATCAATTTTATACATACCTAAAGCCTGCCAAGGCTAACTCAAACAAATTTGATCTTGGAAAAAAGTGAAAAACTCTTATATTCTGTTACCTAATAACAGTACTTATTTTAAATTTGATAAACACACTAACTTTTTTAAGTTTTAAATCAAGATATCTAACTTTCAACTTTTCCCAATTTAAAGGATTAAGGAGAATGTGATACATATTGATGGGAAGAACATCAAAAGTTCAGGCAGAGAGACTGTGGTAGATGGTAATTTTAAAAAAAATCTCCAAATAATATTACTCATTAAACACACTGGTCCTACTAAATTTTATATCAGGTTCACTTGGGGAAATTTTTGCTGTAAATTGATATAACAAAAGTTATTTTTGAAATTTTTTGCATTGCTTTGTTTTATTCATGCACGTCTCATAAAATGGAAGGTTGTTTTTCTGTTTTCCACATTTACAAGATCATTAGTTTACTAAGGAGATTTCAGAAAGAACCACCAGTGGCTGGATTCCCTGAGTCTTTAAGCATTGTACTGGGAGGTATGGAAAGTGGCTGGAGAGTTCTGCACTGAAGAAGTAGCGTTTCCAGGCAACCTTGCACAGTTGAGCAGCCACAAGCAACTCAAACAATGGCTAACACTGGCAGAGATCCATTAAAGGGCAGTCTGCAGAAATGTAAGAAGTGTGTTGATTCTCTCTTTAAAATAACAAAAAGTTTAAATATGAACTAATATAAACTAGTATAAATAATATAGAGAGAAGCACTACAGAAGTAAGTTCTAAGAAAATCAATGTATTTCCATTTTCTTTTAATGGTTTTCAATGCATGGGACATTACTTCAAGAATGTTAACCTGTTTGTGTGAATAAAACATTCACCTTTTCCTTAGTTGCCAATCCACATTATGAACAGAGGGTTTGGGGTCACACTGTACTATCCACCAATAGGTCAGCCTCATACCAATGGTTAACCTCGATATCAGGACCTGTCTCTCAGGTTGAAAATGGAAATTAATATTGATGAGATTTATATGATAACATATTCTGGGATCCTTGGCCTGGGTGAAGATGGAAGAATAGAAAGTGTTCACATACATTTTTTTTTTATGTCACATACATTTCTTTCTATGATAAAAATTCGAATAATTGAAGTCCAAGTTTTAAATATAATTCCTTATGCTGGCTTTTGTTCTCACATAGATTCTGCTTCATTTAATGATTTCAAAGTACTGAAAGTCATTCCAGAATAAAATGACCATTGAAAACAGAAACTGGCTTGTTTTCTACTGAATGATACTAGGTAGACCTCTACTTGTTCCACATATTTTAAATATACTTCTTATAATATTAGCTCACTTCTATCAGTAAAATACAAATAAAAATATATAAACTAAATGAAATTGGATGATGTAATACTACTACTAGTAGTAACCATTCTTTCATTAAAACTTATAGGAAAGTTTTCAGTTTAATAACATATAAAATATAATCTGATAGACTAAAAATCTTATCATTTTTACCTACTTATTTTACCTACTAACAGGTGGAAATCTGTTTGAAAAGACCATATGTGTGTGTGTCTGTGTGTGTCTGTGTGTGTGTGTGTGTGTGTGTGTGTGTGTGTGTGTGTGTATATATATATATGTAAGTATATATATTTATATATATTAGACTTCACTTAAAAATCACATATCATACTGTCTTCTTTGAGTTGATATTAGAAGACTACCCTTAAGTTTTCATTCAAAGGATTAATTTCCTAGATGCTTCATACAAAGACCACCTGCATTTGTTAGGAAAAGTAGCATTTAAAATGAAAGCTGTTCTGGAGAAATGTCTTCTTAAGAATGTCATCTGTCATGAACACAAACCTTACAACCACAATAATAAGCAGTATATGCTCCTAAAGAGAATTCTAAAAAAGGAAATGTTAAGTAGTAATAAAACACACCATTTTTTCCACTCAATGAAATAAAACTAGACTTCTTGTTATGCTTTAATAAAATTAAAAAAAAACTCTCAAAGACACAAATTACTCTATTCAATGTGAACTAAAAGGAATCTATAGAAACAAGATCAATTTATAAGCTATGGCCAAAGCCTTATCTGCTTACTAGGAGAAGAAGTGTTAAGCAGTGTGATTTAATATTCAGTCAGCCAGAAGAAACACACTACACATCGAAGCTATGTGCAATGTTGGTAATTACACACCTGTTGCCATGGTAATTTTAGAAGCTGCAGTGGATATAATTAAAATTCCAAATCAATAAAGTCACCTTACCAAAACTCGATAACTTTAATCAAATCAAAATTTAGGGGAAAAGAAATGTTTCAAATTATTTTAAACAATATGTGACAAAATGAGGAGAAGGAAAAAGGAAGAACATATAGATAGTATATACTCTCCTGCAACTTTTGTCTGCCCCCTTCTTTCTTTCTCTCTCTCTCTCTCTCTCTCTCTCTCTCTCACACACACACACACACACACACACACACACATACACACACACACACCATATTTGCTACACATGTCCAACTTTTTTCAAAAGTTTTTGTCAAAATTCTGAAAGTAATTATATTAATTCTGTTATCATATTTCAGCAGATGGTGGCAATATATAATTAGATTTGGTCGGCTTTGCTCACTGAGATCAATTTCTATAGTTTCCTCCACCACTTAACCATTTAGATTGTTTGCAAACCCTACTTAATAAAGAATAAAGACATTTATAGCATGCTGTGCTCATTCAAGCAAAAATATTGCCAGTTTTTTAAAGCCATAAGGTATTTCCATGAGCCTTTCCAAGAACATACCATGAAGAAAAGGTTTATATATTTTTTGTTTAAAACAGTCTCCAAAACATTGGAACATTTGTAGTGCCCTTAACAATGTGCATGGTGATTGCACAGTTGGATGAGAATTTTGTGCCCTTGGTCATCCAATCAGTTGAGGACCCAGATTAGGACTGTCAAGTTGTGTCAGGACTTTGCAGTGAGTGATCACTAGAGTGCCTTTAATCCTCCAAGGTTTTCTCAAATGTCACAGCCATCTGGAGGAGAAGGAGCTTCCCTGCTGGGCTCCACTGACCACAAATTACCTTCTAAAGAGAAAGACAACAATAGAAAGCAGTTAATAAATATTTGATTTTTCCCAGAACAGGAAGGTTAAAAAAAAAAAAAACCACACCTTTCCATCTTAATTTAGCATTAAATGCTTTCATGTAATATGCAAAATTGACAAAATAATGCCTGCTTGGCATTTAATTTGAGGGTAATTGCAAAAAAAAATCATTATAAAATTTTAACAGCCATTGAGAGGATATCTGAGTCACCCTCATGCAGGGCTCATTTTTCTTTGTAGTTCCTCTGGTTTTAGAATAATTGATCATTTTATCCTATGCCCTGAAAGTACACTTTATTCTGTTCTTCTCCTTTCAAACTAGAATGTTTGGTACTATGAAAACCTTACAATCTTGAGTTTAGAATAAGATAAATTTCAGGGCAATGTTTCTGCAGAACCCCCACTGCAAGTTCTAAAAAGAAATCTGGTTCTAGTTTCCTCATTTAAGGATATGACTATAATCCTCTTCTCTAAGGAAAGTCACTTCCTTGTCTGGCACACACAAAAACAGACTAGGAAACCAGCTGCACTGTCTCTTTCAAGGGACTATATGCAGCTGAATTCAAGATCTTGAGGGTTGTGATGTTCTTACCTGTGACTTCCAAAAGCAAGAAAAACTCCTGATAATAAGATTATAAAATATCTCATAAACTGTGTAGTAAATGATGCATGTGCCTGTTCTTCATAAAAATGCTACTTTTTAAAACAAAATGTTCTGCATTATATTTGCATTGGCTCCTGTCTTTGTGGTTATGCAATTCATAAAGAATTTTTTATAACATGTCTGGATATAGTAAAAGGCTTTCTGATATCACAATTAAGCAACATGCTAATGTCTTTTTAAGGTTGTCTTTTGAAAGTACCCTTTTAAAATTCAGAACAATGTAATTGTGTTTTGCTCAAATTCTAAAATTTTCATCATACATTATAATAAAGATTGTTTATAGACTAAGGTAAAGCATTAATTTCATGAAAATGAACAGTTTACCTTTGACAAGCATTAATTCTCTGCCAAAAATGTAATTCTACATCTACTATGAGGGCTTCCCAAATTTAAATCAATACAAGCTTCATTTTTCCCACTACTGCATCCCAGCCAAGACCAGGATCTGACCTGCAAAAAGGTAAGATGTGACATGCTCTGAGAACTCATATGATACAAGCAAATGCAGCTCATGATCTTACAACAGCAGGTTTACACAGGTATTTAATTTACACTATTTTGTGTGTATTATTAGACATTAGTCAAATCAAATCTTTCTTAAAAATCCAATGCCTGCTATGAATTTTTATATGCTTTGAGAACCCATAAATTTGAAAGTTGAAGTTAATATTTCCTTTCCAACAAAGTTTTACAGGCTGTTTACTGAATTTCACACATTTATATGTACAAAATCTCTAAATCTGGTGATTAATGTCTTATGTATTAATAAACTACTTCTAAGTTTTATTAGAATCTGAGTAGAAAAATATTTTAACTCTTCAAAAACACTACAGAAATGATTTCAAAATATCAGTGAAAACATGAGTGTAAAACACATGAACTATATCTTGATATTTAAAAAAAAAGTGAGAGGATGCTTTTATTCTTCACAATCAGCAGGACTGACAGGTTCAACAGATGATGCGGAGCATTATGGGACGAGCTGCAGTGATGATTTTAAGTTCACTGAGTGACACATTAAGTACTGCTGTAATGCAGGAGTTCCATCAATCATTAGAATGCTAAGAGGGAAATGACTGCACTAAAGAAAAAATCCCATACATAGAGGCAGGCAGCATTGACATTTTGCTAGCATAAACTGAGAATCTTTTCAACAAGCAGCAGATGCAATGTCATTCTCACCCCAGAAGAGAAATTCAAATTTCCACAGGATAAAAAATGAAAAAGAAACTCAAAACCTAGGAATATGACTGTCATATGCCAATAATGAACAAATGCTGAGACAAAAACTAAGGCACGCTATCAAGAGCTCCCAGTGGGAAAGCAAAACACAAACTGCATTATCATTTATGGAACTCTGCTGACACTGATGGCCATAAACAAAACCAGTCCCCCAAGCAGTTTTTTTTTTCTATCACTTCATTAAAGCGCTATTGTTTATCTGATGTGATAGGTTCTCAATACACTCATCACTAACACGTCCTAAAATACCATAATGTCAAAACTACTCATCATAGCCAGGCACTGTTTACGCCATTTAAGAAATAGACCATATCAAACCTCAAAAACAAACAACTATAAGGAGGTTATGTGTTCAAGATTTATTTAAAACAATTGACAATGGTGTGCCAACCCTTTTCAAATATTTCTTTTGCAGGATTAAAAGTTATTAAACGGGAAGGCTGGGGTTGTAGCTCAGTGGTAAGAGTGCTTGCCTTGCATGCGCGAGGCACTCGGTTCAATCCTCAGCACCACATACAAATAAATTTTTAAAAAAGATATTTTTAAAAGTTATTAAACAGAAAATGTCACAAAGATAAGCATTTTAATATAATATTTCATTTATAAATAAAAGTTGAAATATGTAAAGTGAATAATTAATAGTAGCTTCTAATTTTTAATTTACGAAAAACTTAAATATCCACATAACAATGGTATACTTAATATTCTCAATATATTTTATTTTCTGGACTATGAGAAAGGACTGTAACAGAGACTATTCTATACAATGAACAGAATGGCAGTTCTGTCAGATGATAGGGATCTCATGAGATGAGCCCTAGTGATGCAATGACGATCCATTACATCTTACACTTGAACTAGAGAAAGAGAAACATTATTGACTGCAGTGGGTTGGGCAAAGCAATAAACCTGCACATGCTTAGGATGAAATCTACTGGTTCCTGACTATATTTAAGAGATTTTAAGAATTCAGTACACATGTGTGAGGCACTGGGTTTGATCCTCAGCACCACACCAAAAAATAAATAAAAACTGGGTAGAAGTATATTGCCATGACATCATTAAGACAACAAACAAGCAAGCAAAAAGCACAATCAATGAGAAAATACTTATCAATTATTTTAAGTAAAAAATACTTCAGGATCTAAAGCTCACTCTGCTTACTCTTTTTATTAAGCTCTGTCACACATGTTAAAGTTTAAAGGAACAAAGTTTTAAACGTAAGAGAATTTAAAATCTGAACTAAAAATGCATGATGCTGATCTCTTGGTCTTTGATGCTAATATCTGAGTGATCTAGCTCTTACAGGAGAAAATCACTATCTTTGCAATTTAAGTACAAATGTACAGGCAACATGCAAACACTAAGATAAGTTACTCCACCGAGGACATCGATTATATAGATTTTGGTGTCAAGAACAAAGAGTAAAATAGCCAAATAGAAAAGAGAAAGATGTTTGGTGTCATCCGAGAGTACTTTGGGCCATCACACAGAAGGAATCAGAACTCTGTGCTGAGAGGCTCCACCAACCTCAACTCTTACCTGAACTTAAACCAGATAGCCAACATTTCATTCCCCATCTCTGTCAACATTTCATTCTCCATCTCTATGCAGATGTCTCAAAGGAAATTCAAATGTAAAATTTCTAAGACCATGGTGCCCAGTCTCTGCCTAAAGGCAACCTTGGAGAATTCACTGGGACTCTGATGATATGTTAAAATTCCCAGAGAAACACAGTGATACTCAAGAGCTTTTGGCAACTACACCAAAAATCTGGATAAGGGATTTACTTCCTGGTTCCAAGAAATGAGGAGCTCATGCTACATTCCTTTCAATGACATCAAATGAATTTTTAGTGAATATTATTAAGAATAAAGGGAACTGCTGCACAGAAATCAAAGTAACAGGAAATGAAGATGGCAGTATCCAACTTTAATATAAGGTCAGGAAGCTGTATGGAGCCCAACAGGTGCACAAATAGCCATCAGGAAGAAACAGTGGTTAAGAATGAAAAGGCTGGGCGCGGTGCTGCATATCTGTCATCCAGGTGACTCTGGAAGCTGATTCAGGAGGATTGCAACTTTGAGGCCAATCTTAAGTGAGACCCATCACAAAATTAAAAAATAAAAAAGACTGGGGATGTTGCTCAGTGGTAAAACATGACTGGGTTGAATACCCATTACCAGAAGAAAAACTAAATAAAACCAATATATTATTTTATTTTCATTTATATGTGTTCTCAAACAGTTAGCTAATGATAAGGACATACATCCTGTTATGTTGATTGTACCTAATTATCAAATGTATTTCTTCTGAACTGGGAGTACCATGAAAAATCTCTTAAGAAATTAAGAACATTTAGAAATTTCTACTTCCCAATCACTTTTATTTTTATTTTTATTTATTTATTTTTTATTCTTTTAGTACCAGGGATTAAAATCAGGGACATTAAACCACTGAGCCACATCCCTGGCCAATCACTTTATATAATAGAAATCTGGTTGCCTTTTCAGCTCAGAATCTGAGAATGGCACGCTTTACCCATTACTACCCATTACCCGTTTACCCTTCAAATGAAGTTGACTAGTTGATTCTAGGAATGGGCAAACTCAGGCCTGGCACATTGGGACATCATTGTACTTTTGTCATATTGAGTTGTCTACAAACACACATACAATTTAACTGGAACCCATGACATGAAATGAGATTTTTCTCTAAGACTGTTGGGAAAATGGCAAATACTTTACTTCTATAAAACTTGAACTTGGAGGACCAGCCCCAGAGGCCACTTAGAGGAACCAGGGTGAAATCAGTATTAGGAAGGTCAAAGTAATAGCAGGAGATAAAAGAACTTATAATGGCAGTCAAAGTGCATATGTTCAAGTCCCATAGGACCAGGTCTTCACAACTACATGCCATTGTGTTCTCCCACCACCTCTGTGTCCTTCATAGGTATTGCCATTTAATAGAACCTGGCTACTCGCAGTATTCGCCCCAAACTGGGATCACCGGCATCAACTGGACACTTGTTAAAATCTTGGGCTCCTTCCAAACCTATTGTACCAGAATCTAAATTTTTTAATGAGTTATTTCAATGCACACTAAAGTTTGACAAGTTCTAAATTAGAAAAAAAAGCTTTGAAATTATTAAATAATAAATGAAAAGTCACCACTGGCACTGTTTTGTTACTAATTTCTTTTTTTTTTTCTAGTTTTATTTCTTTTTTTTATTGGTTATTCAAAACATTACAAAACTCGACATATCATTTTTCATACATTCGAATTTCTTGAAGGGATTACACCAACAGCAGTTTCACACTTCTCTCTCAAAGATTTGTACTATCTCAAAGCTAATATTCAAATTTGAAAAGTAATAGTCCATGTTTTCTCTAAAGCAAATGATTTGTTTATGAAACAATGCTATTGCTAAAATATTTCAATAACACCTCAGTGTCTCAGAGATAAAGTCAGTTTGTTAGCATAGATCAAAGCACCACAGAGCCAAGCCCCTAACTCTGCAGCTCCATTTCCTGTCACTTGCATTCCTTGCATTTGTTGGATCTGGCCATATCACACAATTTGCAAGTCTGAGGAGGTATCATACATTCCCTGCTTTGTCTCTACTTGCCATTCTTTCTCTTCAGAAGCTCTCAGCATTCCCTTCTTTTTTTTTTTAAGAGAGAGAGAAGGAGAGAGAGAGAGAGAGAGAGAGAGAGAGAGAGAGAGAGAGAGAGAGAGAGAGAGAGAATTTTTTAATATTTATTTTTTAGTTTTCGGCAGACACAACATCTTTGTTTGTATGTGGTGCTGAGGATCCAACCCGGGCCGCACACATGGCAGGCGAGCGTGCTACCGCTTTGAGCCACATCCCCAGCCCTCAGCATTCCCTTCTTTCCTCATTTCTCTCAGATTCTACTTCAGTTGCCTTACCTGTCCTAAAAGAATCAGAGTCTGGAAAAATAGCAAATAGACTGGAGTTAAGCTTCATGTTTCTGTGCAGATTATGAAAGGCATAGCCTTTGAGAATTCCTGACATGTTTACTCTTCAAATTCGAAAGAACTGATAGGAATTTTTGCATTTTTGACTTGTCTTTAGTAAAGCACATTCACAACACACAGTCCACCACAATTTGCCATGTTACAAACCAAAGGAAAGAATACAGTCACCTTCATGGTGAACAATAATACCTGGTAAAGTGAGCTGCATGTTTGGTATATAGCATACTGCAAATTGCTAACATTCTGAGTTTGGATGGATGTAGATGTGGAAGGAACATGCGTCCACTGTCTAACAGACAAGCATCTCTGGGAAACTCTTTCAAGAGTTCTGTAAGATGGCAATAACAGCTTGCTGACACATAAATGCCAATCCCTTTTGTTCAAATAGCATCACTACTTGACTACTATTCTAATTTCTTAATTTTCCCAAAATATATTTGCTATCTCTCAACCAAATTATTGGTTGCAGCATATTTTTTAGAGCTTTTTTATATCTAAGTAAGTTTGGGTTGTAACAGTGGTTTTTAACCAGGAGTCACTGTACCCCTCTGTGAATATCTGTCAATGTCTGGAGACAATTTTGATTATAATTGGGGGAGTTCCTGGTATCTAGTTGATAGAGGCCAGAGATGTTGCTGAACATCCATTAATATGCAGAAGAGCCTCTCAGACCAAAGAACTGGCTGGTCTAAAATATCAACAGTGCCTAGGCTAAGATTCCCTTGGATTATAACAGCTAGTGCAGAATTTGTCTAGAAATCGTTTCTTAGTGTTTCTTTTCAGGAAATTGGCTCCATGAAGCTAGGAGCAGCAGGATTGAGAATTTCACGTGGAAATAAGAATTTATTCCAAACCAGGTATGGGCCAAAATTTCATAAAGCACCTGTAGGAAGTGATGGAGCTTCTACAGGGAAAAGGGCCAAGTGTGCAATAGGATTCTGGCCCTGGGACCCAGGCTCTCAGCCTTGATGAATATTCCTGTGTCAACTGAGGCACAAAGCCAAAGAGCCACACGTTTTCAAGGACATATAGGAATTTGGATAAAAATACATCAGCATTGACCAATATGAGCCAAAAGAGAGTCCCTGCAAATTCTGACACTATCTGATACCCTCAATCCTTACAGGATCCTCAGGGACATAATGACAAAGCCTTATAGGATGAGGTCTTAGGATAAAACTTATATTGAAAAGACAGATGGTCTTATAAAAAGGCTTATAAAGTTAGTAAAATGCTATCTATGTCCTTTATGCACTCTGTAGTCAATAACAAATGGTGGTACCACAAATACCACCTCTCTCTAAATTAATCTGGATACACTTAAACAGGCTCCTATTATATGCTTTTCAAGATAGGTACTACAGGAAATAAAATTAACCATGGCTCCCTGTGTTCCACAAATGGATTATAGATGAGAAGAAAAAAAATATTAATGGAAAAGATACATAAAAGATGCTCTCCTGAGAAGGAAAAGGGTTTTGGAATTTAGAGTTAGTTATCTACGGTGTTATTTGTCTTTTAACCCCCTGAGGTTAAAGATGATTGATATGATTAGAGGTTATTCACTGGGCTAAATGAAAGTCATGGGTGACTATTCAGAAAATAGTACACTAGGGTGGGTGGGGTAAGATTTTCCAGAATGTGAAGGATGAAAGAAAAAGGAAGACAGAAAAAGAATGCAAACCCTGGGTGAGGAGTTGGGCAGTGAAGGCAAAGGATAAAGCAGATGTTGATAGTAGGCCTAGTGTCCCTGCCTCACTCAGTGCCCATAGGTGACTCCTCTTTGATGTAAACATTCATAAGTCTAAAATATGCTAGCTGTGCGCTAGTGAAGAGATAGGTAGATAGATAAATAGATTTAAGGAAGAAGAA
This sequence comes from Spermophilus citellus, assembly GCF_964194105.1. Taxonomy (NCBI): domain Eukaryota; kingdom Metazoa; phylum Chordata; class Mammalia; order Rodentia; family Sciuridae; genus Spermophilus; species Spermophilus citellus. The sequence goes on along the minus strand of NC_138189.1, from coordinate 15,051,337 downwards.
AGAGGAAGAAGAGGGAGAAGACAAATATCATCTAACTATTGGAAAACACCATGAAAAGGTGGATGATGTTTAAGGACATTTCTATAAGTATCCTTCCCAGACTTCTTTAATCAGAATGAATTGTCCTTTCCCAATCCTACTGGAATTTGTTTATATTTCTCTTCAAAGCACTTCTATCATTCTTATCCTGACCAGCAGGGTATCTCCATATGTTTGTCTACCTTACATGATTAAGCTATGGTGGTAAAAAGATCAGATAGTTCTATCTTTGTTGTTTCACCTACATTTCAAAAGATACTGTGCAGAGACTAGATTCTAAGCAAATAGAACAGGTTACTAAGTGAATGTCAATGTAAACTGGAGAAAGATTTTTGTTGTTCTGAAGACCAAAGTCATGATCAGAGATACACAGTTTACTAGTTTCCTAATATACATCTAGGCTTCTTTTCACTAACTAGTCTACCCACAGGTATACTACTGATTAATCTTTATCTCTGGCAATTGGTAAAGACACAGAATGGTGGAGTGCAAAAAAGACTCACTGAATGGACCACGGATCAACTCAAATAATCATATGTATTATAGTTACTGGAATTAAAAAGAAAGAATAAAAGATCAAAAAGGAAACAAGTAGGTAAAAATTCATAAAGGAAACAAGTAGATGAATTAAATCAGTTTATTTTAAAGTAGCATATCGAAATTTAGATTCTGGTCCTAGATCCTGGATTAAGAAGACTTTGTCCTAAATGTTCTGGCCTCAGTAAAATTTTGGATGACAATATGGATCTGATTTATATAAGCCTGGGTCAAAGCCCATGCCCACCTCTTTCCAAATTTACCACTATGAAGAGAAATGTAGAGAATCTATCTATGGAAACTGGCTACATAGAAGAATTTAATAGTCACTGTCTTATCCAAACACAGGTACAACATATGTATTAGCAAATGTGATGAGTCTTGATTATTCTTGAAAATGACTAAAATAACAACAACAACAGCAAAAATAATTCAGTTTGCTATTTGATCATAGTTATTGATTATGCTGTTATGAACTATTGAAAATTTACCTTTGTTTCCATTATTTTTAAATATATATATCTATTAAGCAGAAAAGGCACCTGTGTAATACACTTTATCGACCATAGATTTTTGACACCCAATGCTAAGCAGATGTCTAAATAACTTAAAAATACAGTGGGATGAGAACTTAAAGGAAATCACTAGTTTCATAAAATGTTATTAATTCTTACTAATAATTAATCATACACATTTATAAAAAGCATGCCACAATCTGCCTATTTACAAAAGAAATATATCAACTAAATTCAAACCACTGAGCTGACCACAAAATGGGTTACCAAGACTTTTTAACTTAGTATTACTATTCATAAATCAATCTTAGAGTTGGACTCACAGAAATAAGCAGATTCTCAGAACTAAACCATCTGGACAAAAATGTAATTTCAAACAAAAACTCATGCACTCTTACTGACAAATATTAACTAAAACAGAATCTAAAATCAATGCATTCATAAAGCATTAAAGAATTGGATGTAAAAGGTACAAATCAAGAATCTACCTTAAGACAAAAAAAGAAAGCCATAAGTATTTCAAGTATTTAGTGTGGGCATGCTAGGAAGGTATTTAAAAGCATTATTAGTCTCTAATAAAGTATATCTGTCAATCAAAAGTTCGTTGAATTTGGTTGATGTTAGTTTTCAACCTCAATTTTGTAATTACAAAATTTTTTCAATTTTGTAAGGGTAGGATATTTAACATAAAGTAGAGGCCTAAAGACTTCCCTTTGATACAATTATGCTCCTGTCAAATGATCCCACTCCCTGGTGCTCCTCTAGATTAATTTGCAGATGGAATTCTCCATTTACTCCTGGCGGCTCTAGGTTCAGGTAGAAATAATGAATGACAAATGCCTCAAGGAAATTTTCTTCACTCTATTTGAAAACAAGTCTATTAAAATGCATGTGAAAGTGTGTTTATTAAACACCAAAATTTATAGTACACAAAGCAACAGGTAGGGTTGTGTAAGTTAGTGGCTGGTTGTGTAAGTTACTGTCTATATGAGGGTAAAGAAACTGTTGTGGTCCAAACACTGAGTGAATGTAATATTGCGTCTAGCTCTTTCTTCCACAACAAAGGACATATTAATCATAGGCACTGGAAAGCCATTTCTTTTCTTATCCTTTGCTAAATTCTTGCAAATATATCTACATAGTCCAAGGCGCTCTCCAGTCATGATACTGTGGATTACCTCTGTGTAAGGCTCCTACTCTAGTTGTCTTTTTTGTCTAGACCCAGGCATCTATATTTGTCTCCACCTTGAAATATTTGTTAATATTGCATCTTCTTGGTAGAGCTTCTCTACCCAGTCTATTTAAAATTGAGACCAGCTACTCCAGTCCTTCTAATTTTTTCTTTCTCTTCCCCTCTTCTCTCTTAATGAGAAGTATCATGTTATAACATGTACAAAACTATTTACTTATTAGAAATGTTATGGTTTTTGTCCATCTGCTCTGGCTATAAGTTATACTCCATAAGGGCCGGCATATTTGATTTTTTTTCCCTTTAATACACCCTGAGCACCCAGAAGAGAGGCAATATTATACATTATAAAATTTTCAATAAACATCTTGTGAATAAACAGATACAGATAATTCCTTACTTTAAAAGTGATTAAAATAAATGAATGAGAAACTATAGCATATAACTGAATGTATCCAGGGATGTTTTATTTGTATGGTTGTCATTTCCCCCTCTCCTTCCCAGATTGGTGCCATATTAAAGAAAGAAAGGAAGGAAGGAAGGAAGGAAGGAAGGAAGGAAGGAAGGAAGGAAGGAAGGAAGGAAGGAAAGAAAAGATAACAAATATTGTTTCAGAGAAAGTATGATTAATGGACATGGATTCAGAATACAGGAAGAGAATTAGCAATGAGCTATGAACAATTTATTAGTCATTAAAAAGACCTGACAATGTGCTAAGTACCATAGTAGGGACATTGAAGTCCGAGAAAGACATATAATGCTGACAAACAATGTAGAAACCAGAATGATATTTCTGAATCTCAATTAGATAATTTTTCCCTGCTTTTCAAAATTTTTTAAAATGACTTGGAGCCTTCATGGTGGAAATCCATGGCAAGGTTTACAAGCAATTTCAAAATCACAAACATAGCCTCTCTTTTGATTAGAAGTTTAGGGTTTTTTCTGCCTTCAGAACAATCTGTGTTGCAGCCACATCTAATCCCAGATGGTGCATAGAAAGAGTAATGTCATTTCATGCACTTTAAATTTGCACTTGCTATTATCCCTTCTTAGGATGCCCTTTGCCCCAAAGTCCATATGAAAACCACATACAAATTCATTTGCTAAGACTATTAAAGCAGTTCCTCTGAAGATTCTTTCAAACAGCCAAGCAGAATTAGGAACACACCCTTTTGCTCCTGAAATCCCTGTTTGTGTGCCTGATTTGAATATTAAATTCCAAGCCTCTGGAAAGCAGGGAATGTGTTCAATTACTGCTTATACTTCCTTTCATACAATGGTTTTGAACAAATATTTGTTGAATACATGAGCAAATTCACTCCTGGGATATTGTAACCCCCTGGCCAAAAAATATTAAAATCAGGTTCAGCTGCATTATCATGTTAAAGAGCTGGCTATTATCTTTTCAATATTAGAAACATTTGCAATCCATATGGAATATATCGTATATGTCATTTTGTCAAAATATTCTATTAACCACAATACATAGTCTATTTATTGATCAAGGGAACAATAGATTGTTGGTATTTGTTCTCATAAAAGGGGGATTGTATAAATAACAGAAGAACCTCTCCCTGCTGTCTTCAAACAAAGCATTTATTATTATTTTTTTCTGGAAAATGTTCAGACAGTGGGCTCATGAGCCCAATTTTCCTGAACATATGTAGCCATTATCCCAAAATAAGATTTGCTGTGTGTATCAGAAAATAAAGTGAATTTGCCGTGATGCAGGGCTCATTGCCCGTGTCTATTATTTACAGGAGACTCCACAGGAGTGTGATATGTAAATTATGATAATACAGACCTTTCATACTTCTGAGTAAATGTGATGCTGGGAATATCTTGCCCCAAACCTGACATCAGAGAATCATGTTCTGAATCTTTTAGGGACAGGGTACAGCACCAGCTTAATTCACTCTAATATTATTATGGAAATAATTTCTGCCATTAAAAAGAGAGTCCCTGTGACCAATAATGCATCTATGGAGTAAAACCGACAGTTGTAGGCTGGATGGCACCTGCTCCCTTTCAGCAACAGACATTTAAAAATACTTTCATCCTCTATAATTCTAACACAAGGGAAGAAAACTCCATGTGAGCGATCCTGTCAAGATGTGACAATCTGAATGAGAACAATTTAAAAATGTATGAGAAACTGAAAATGAATCATTTAAATACACCCAAAAAATCCTTACTTGTGAGTGATATCCTTGAAAAATTACCCAATAATTTATCCAAAATGAGCACTCCTTTGCAAATGAGTGGCATTTGGCAGGTTTTCTTCTTTTTCCCTTGGATTTACAACTAATTTATTAAGCAGCTTTCAAGCAATTGCTCTGAACTTAGGGTTTTGTTCCAATAAAAGACCTGGCATATTTCATAGCATCATTTTTTTTTCTTATAAAATAGAAATCAAGTGGAGCCTCTAATTTTTTTTCCCGTTCTTCTTAACACAAAAGAAGCAGAAAGGAAAAGGAAAAGGAAAAATAATCAAAATAAAATTTTGATCAGCTGAGAAAAGAACATGAAGGCCATTTGAAGCTTGTTGAGATCATTCTCTTTACTTCATATCTACTCAGGAATAGTGAAGCCTAAAAATATTGAAAGGTCCAGTTCTCACTTGGTTTATGTAGAGGTGCCACGATTGTCTTTTAGCATTAAAATCGACAGAAACAACTGAATAAAATGCCACTTTTGTAAGTGTCAATCCTAATTCTACCCAGTGCCCAGTTGATTTAGTGATTTTTACTTAAACTCTTACACTTGTCCTTTGCTAAAATGTGATAATAACTACTACAGTAATTTATTGAAAGAATCCTAATAAATTATTTTCAAAACTCTTATGAAAGAAATAGGAAACAATTAGATCTCAAAAAAAAAAAAAGCCACAAAGTTCTTAACTGCTTTCTTAGGTGCCAACTCCAAAGGAAAATTTTACCTAGCCCTAAAATTTTTAAGAAAATTTTGTAAAGTCCCACATGATATCAGACTTTTTAATGAAAGTTGCTACAGATGTTGATCAAATAACCACAGTAATGAGAGGCAGTAGAAAAGTAATTAAAAGGTTAATGGTCTTCAGACAGCCCTTTTACACTTGGAACATGTGAAAATTACCAATCTGTTGTGTTTATATTTTCTGTAGATACATGTGCATGTTGGCATCTTAAAGGAAAAGCTAATTTCAGCTCATCAGAAAAGGGAAATTTTGGAGGGTCCTCATGCTAGGAAAAGTGTGGGCTCCAAAGGCAACATAAAAACTGCATTATGCTGCTGACGGTGCCTGAGCTAGTGCAAAGTGTAATGTGCCTAGATGTCACCATGGGATTGAAGGTTATTCAGGATCACACTATATTTCTGGAACATAATGTGATGGGGTTGTGTCATGAAACTCCTATCACACATATATCAGACAGGACCTGTTGGTCAGCTAAACTCACAGTTTTCTATCTTTTTGTGCATTGTCAGTTGTTATTAGTAACATTCGATGTAGCAGAGCAATGTTGGCCTTACACTGAAGGATCTAAGCATAGAAATGAAGAAAGTCCTACATTTGATAAAGCCTTCTTATTTTCTAGTCACTGTGCCTCAAATGGTCCTTCCCCTGTTATTCATGTACTTAATCTTTCCTAATAATACTCCTCTGGAAGACCTTTCCCTAGCTCTCTGACCCAAATAGTACCTTTGTCCTTTTTCCTGTTTTATTTACTTTCATAGCACTTACTCCCTGACACTGCATTACATCTGTTTCCATTTTACTGTCTGATTCTTCTACATAGTAACAGGAGATGTGTCTATTTAGTATATTCCATATATAAAAGGCCCATCACCATTGGCCCTTAACATTATAAGAGATGAATCAACATTAGTATTAGTGAATGGATGACTAAATTATAATCACAGGCAATGAAGTGCCTCAAGGATATAAGCACAATTTAAGGCATCTGTTAAGCATGACACAGCCCTCAAGGGATCAGTGACTGCAGGGATGTTGCCTTGACAGGGTTAGAATTTGACATTGAAAGTAAGATGAGTCATGGAAGAGAAAGAAAGCTAATAGATCACTGGAGTGCAAAAGGTGGAAGGCAATAAAGAGAATCAGGAAGAAACAGTATCCGAAGATTATGAGTGACAGATTCATCTCCATCGACGCATCAGCTACATTATTCTGGAGAAGTTACTTAACTATTCTGAACTTCATATGTCTCACCTGTAAAACAGGTAAAATCATGGAATTCATTTTCCAGGTTACCAAGGTAACCAGATCTACAACTACAGATTTAAATTATAGATCTAACATTACTAAATATCTAACATTATGTTTGGCATGTATTCAGTCCTCCATAAATGATATTATTATTGCTAATTATGTATTATTAATAATATCATTATTACTATGGACTAGCAGTCTTTAAACAGTAATATTTCCTTAATTTTTCCATCTGCTAATATATTTCAGTCCTCATATTCAAATCAATTTTACTTTCAAACTAAAAGTTCCCAAACAGTTTTAACTGCCCCTCTATGTTGTGTTTAACCATGAATGATCTGGGGTATTACTGTAAGATTTGGTGACCCAATTCTGATTCTGTGACTCCTGAGTTGTTAATTTAAGGACAATTTCTTTGGGAGGAGGCAGTTCACAGCTCCAGTATTTCAACTGTTACTTATTTTTTATTCCAATTCACAAGGAAAGCTCAACAATAATTATAATACTTCTTTCTATTCATATCATAAAAGGTAGTCAATCATGTAGTACTGTCTGTCATATTCCACAGACATTCATTAAATAATAAACCATGGCATTTTATTTTTACTTTATATTGATTCAAATCCAATGACTAAAATTGAAGAGGACTGACACTGTCTATGCACACCAGGGGTTCTGTTTGTCCTCCCCTCTGAGATCCAGTCTCCAGTCTACATCCTGATTTATGCAGGAAGTTCTAATTCAACAGATAAGTAAGGCAAGCACACTGGTCCACAGGTTTGAGCTTAGAGGCTGATCCACCCAGTGGAAGGCACCTGTAGGATGTCTCTGACTGATATTCCCTCAGACTCTTCCTGGTAGCTGCACCTCTTCTTCTACAGCATAGGTCTCATGATCCGTTGCACCATTTCCTACCTTCAGAACTTGGGGCCTAGGGAATGACTTCTTGCTATTGGTAGTCTCCAAGGGTATTACCAACCCATGTTGGATTTTATCCCTGTACAATGCTATCTCATGACTGCTGGGACCTTGATCAGTATATAGTCATTCTATACAATACACAGAAGATATTTTGAACATAATTAAATTAGGCTCACCTAGACAAATGTTCAACCCTATAAAAAACAGATACTCAGTAAATGCTTATTCTTTGATTTCTTATACTGGTGTCCTACTCCCAGGCTCCTATAAATGTTCTAAAAGCATTACTCACCCCTAATTATTAAAATAGAACACTTAACATCAAAGGAAGTTTTTAGATTAGGAATCTCTTTGTCTACTTGTCACCAAATCCGGTGGCATTTCTCCAGTGTTTCTCTTCAACACGTTTTCTGGGACATCTTGCTCATGCTCATCTCATTCATCATGTCATTGGAACTTTTATGCTAATTTGTGATTTAATGGCAATATTTCATCTATAAATAACACAGACCCTCAGATCCAGGCTTGACCTCTCACTGTTGTTTCACAACGAATTTTTATTAAGAACCACTGCTGGATATTCAAAAATGAAAACCTAGGCATTATTAACGAGCTAAGTTAAAAGACTGGATTTAACATCTCCCATCCCGAATATGATTCTTATTTCTAATAACTGAATCCGAACCTTCCGGGAGACTCGCTCACCTAATGGAGACCTAATGGTCACCATCAGTGACTGGGCATGGCCTTGCAAGAGACTGCATGAGACCCCACCCAGTCTTTCTGGTTTCCTTCTAGTCATACCATTACTCCTTGTATGCACTCCCACCGTTGCTATCTGCCATTAGGTAATACAGACAAGTGGGGCCATTGCAGGAGCCCAAACTATACTATTGGTAGTTTCATTCTCCAAAATTATAAATTTGATAAGACTCTTTCTTTACAAAGTTACCCTGCCCCTGGTATTTTATTATAGTAACAGAAATTAAACTAATATTGAAATTGGTAATAAAGTATAAAACAAAATTAATTTTTAAATTATTTAGAATAATTATTTACCTTTAATTTTTCCCGATGTAAGTGGTATGAAATCAGAGTTAAGAAGAAGCAGCTCATCCTTCTTTCAGAGCTATATCTCTTCCATTTGGTTCACCAAATATTACCTTTCTTAAATTTACTGTAAGTTCTTTTAAAAAGTGCATATCAAGCACATCTTTGTACCTGCATGGACTTACCTTTGTACTCTGTTGCCCTACCAATTTTTTGCAGTGAAAACTCCAGGAAATTAGGCAACCTGGGCTTGAATGTCAGACACAACAATTAACAATAATATGGAAAATGAATCAAATCTCTTGGAGCCTCAATTTCCTCATCTGTAAAACTAAGATAATAAAACATCATATAATAGTTGAGAGGATTATGTGAGGAAATATAAGTAAAGTCTTGGCATAGAAACCAGCTACGGGAGCAAAGCTTTTTATATCCAAAGTAACTAATAAATATCTGTTGAACAAATAGACTCAGAATCCTCTGATACAGTGGCATCATTAGTCAAATAAATTAATATTAATGTAGGAATTTTCTGCTGAATCACATGCTATGTCATTCTTCCTATAAACTTTTGATTTTTCTTGCAAAATTATTTAAAACAACCACTAGAATGCTGTTTCTTCCTGTTTCTCTTTGTCCCAATATGGTCTTCACTTCTGTGATGGAACATGTCAGCCATACCATAATAGGAAGGTCAAGGAGGGAAGGAACTATGTTTTATTTCTATTTGTCATTTCTCACACTTAGAATAGGCCTGGCACATGTAAGTTTCTGAATAACTAAAGAATATCTTAAATGGTATTAAAATGACTTCTGTGCTTGTAAGTTACCATATATTGTACATACATGTAAAAATGTGCCTGATATAAATATATACCCAGTTATATGGTTGCTGTTTAGTAAGGACACAACTCTGTGAGCATCCCCACTGTGCACAGCCTGCACTGCCTACTTGGCCACTCCCATATTGGCTAAACATCAGTGCACTTTTCCTTCAAATTTTTCAGCTGTCCAATAGACCTTCTGATTTTAAGAATTCAGAAAAATCTATCTCTTGTACACCAATTTCATAATCATTGCCAATCATGCTGCATTTTACATAAAAAGTAAGTGGCTGCTTTATACTTCAATTCCCAATCTTTTGAAGGTAACAGTATTAAAGTATTTTGATAGCAAATAAAAGTAAAATGGAATGTAATTTAGCAGAACTAAAATTAGAAACAAAATTTCTACTTTTAGTAAATTTAAATGAATATCATAATTTTTTTGCATAAAATATGAGAAAAAATGAGGTTTTTTGTTGTTTTGTTTTGGAGGGGGGGGGTGGTACTGGGGATTGAGCCCAGGCCCCTTGTACATACTCAGCAATCTCTTTACCTCTAAATGACATCCTTAGCCATTTGTATTCTATTTTGCCCAGGATGGCCTAGAACTTAAAATACACCTGCCTTCACCTCCTGAATAACTAAGTTTATAGACACATGCCACTGTACCTAGCTTCAAATATACCTTTAAATGTATTCAGCAACTCTGGAGAAAGTAGAGCTTCCTGGTCTATATGAATATGAAGCACACACACAGCTGATATCATTTCTATTCTAACTGAAAAAATTTGTGAAGTTCAAAAACAACCAAAACACAGACACTAAACAGAATTGACAAATGAACTTCATAATTTAGGAAAAGTCTTGGTGAAATTAAATCATGAACTTTTTATTTTCCTTTACCCACCCACCCTTCCTTCCTTCCTTCCTTCCTTCCTTCCTTCCTTCCTTCCTTCTTTCCTTCCTTCCTTCCTTCCTTCCTTCCTTCCTTTTTTATCCTGAGCAATTGGTGAAACAATTTCAACCCAAAGAAGATTTATTTACTTTTTTTTATTGGTTGTTCAAAACATCACAAAGCTCTTGACATATCATATTTCATACATTAGATTCAAGTCGGTTATGCACTCCCATTTTTACCCCAAATACAGATTGCAGAATCACATCGGTTACACATCCACATTTTTACATAATGCCATATTATAGGTATGCAAGACTGGATGATTAAGTTGAGCTAATTAACATACCCATGTCTACCAATATTTGTTCTTTTTTATTTTTTGTGCGTCTCTTTTGCTGTACTGGGGATTAAACCTACGACCTCACCCAAGCTAGGCAAATGCTCTACCAATCATTTTCAATTCACTCTCAGCTATTTTGAAATACACAATATATTAATGATGATAGTAACTATGCTGTGTAACAGATCTCAAAAATCTGTTGCTACTTTCTACTGAAACTTTGTAACTTTTGATCCACAGCTTAGTATTACCTCTCTGTCCCCACCTGCCCTTTGGTAACTACTCTTTGCTTCTCTGAGTTCTCCTGTTTTAGATAAGTGAGATCTTGCACTATTTGTCTTTCTGTGCCTGGTTTATTTAATTTAGTGTAACATCTTTCAGGTTCATCCATTTAATTGAAAATTATAGAATTGTCTTCCTTTTTCAGGATGAATAGTATTCTACTGGGTATATATGCCACTCTTTCTTTATCCATTCATCTATTAATATATAGCAAGTTTGATTCCATATCTTAAGCTGTTGTGAACAATGTTGCAATGAGCACCAAGTACAGATGCCTCTTCAATATATATTCCCTTGGAAATATACCCAGGAGTGGGATTACTGTATCATATGATAGTATTATATGATATGTATTATATGATAATTCTGTTTTTAGTTTTTTGTGTGGAATCTTTATATTATTTTCTACATCTACTTATATTTATACCAATAGGGTACACCCTTCATATCATTGCAAACATCTTTGTTCACCTTTTGATAGTCATCATTCTAACAGGTGTGTAATGATATCTCATTGAAGTTTTAATTTATGGTTCCCTAATTTTTAGTGATAGCGATTTTCAGCATTTTCTCATAAATCAATTGTCCATCTATATGTCTTCTTTTAACAAATGTCCTTTCAGGTCTTTGCCCATGATTAAATTGGGTTATTTGTTTCCTTGCTATTTAGTTATTTGAGGTCATTATACATTTGGGATATTAACTCTTAATCAGATGTATGATTTGCAAATATTTTTTCTGTGGATCATCTCTTTACTTTGTTAATTGTTTTCTTTGCTTAATGTTTTAGTTTTATGCAATCTCCTTTCTCAATTTTAAAATCAGGAACTTTTAATGGTAGTTTTAGAAAGACTAAAGAGTCCACAGAGTCAATGTCACTTCCAAACAGGCAACTTAAGTGTACAAAAGTCTTGGATACTACAAAGTTTTGTGATGCTCCAAAGTTTAACTTAATACAACATAATGTTTTCCTTTAGTATTTAGCTTCTCTTTCAAGGGAGACTTATCTTAATGTAACTTTCTCCCAAAATAATGGAAAATATGTTCAATAGAAGAGACTGGGGAAAATTTACACTAAAAAAGCTACTAAGTAATATCATTGCTTCATCAACCAATCACAATGAGCTTAGAAGAAAATCTGAATAATTATTTCAAAAGTACAAGTAATTGGGTTAATTGGCACTAATCCTTAGAGTATCTGTTTCCTATTATATATTAGGAAACATTCCAGAGTAAATATAACTAGGTATTTTTAACTAGTTTCTTATCAAGTTCTTTTCTGAACATAGTCTCTATATTTTTCCTAAATAATGGACACATACAAATAAAAAAATACAATATTGTGTATGTGACTTGTATTATTATTCAAAACAAAGGGAGTCTCTGTGCTCAAAAATCTAAATACTGAAAAGTCAATTTCTTGGCAAACTGAATTGGCCAAAGCATTATTTCCCTTTGTCCTATGTGGCAACAGGGGACAATAGAGAAACATCTGTCAGTTAACAGATTTTAAGAACTAGCTAAACTCCTGGATCAGAGTTACTCAGAACAAAGTTGGAACAAATGATTCACAGTTGCTCAAACATGACTGGCAAAGTAAACTGCAGGGTATCCAAAGTCAATCTCTTCTCAATAAGGGGAGAGGAAGAGAGAAAGAGGTCATACATATATAATCATATGATGATTTTTAAAGCCTGCTAATGGAACCAGGCTGGGGCAGGTTCTGTATTAGCAGTAACAATCTGAATTGTTTCATAAGGTTTATTTTACCCCAAGAAACTGTGATTATTTAAAAATAGAGTTGCTGACAAGCAGAACACTTATGTCCAAGTTTTTAGCTCACTTGACAAAGCACAGAAGGTGTCTCAGTCAGTTACCTGTACACTGAAGCCTTCTTCCCCTCCAAAACTTAAGAGCACACTGTGTAGCTTATTGGCTTTCACTTTAAATGAATATGAATAAGGATATTGTCTTCTAAGTACTCTACTTTTCATTTCAAATAAAATGATAACTTCTAAAGCACAAAAGTAACTCACTTTATTTTTTTAAATATTCTTTTTAGTTGTCAACGGATCTTTTATTTATTTATATGCAGTGCTGAGGATTGAACTCAGGGGCCCACACATACCAGGAAGCACTCTACCACTGAGCCATGACTCCAGTCCCCAACTGACTTTATTTTAAAACTCCAAACTGATACTTTTCTTACAGATATCAAAATTTTTATGAAAATTAGAAAATTCTATATTTAAGAGATATTCTAAGGAAATATTATTTCATATATTTTTAAAAATAGAAAATGATACTTATTTTTAAATCCTTGCTTTGCACTAAATTTTCTGACCATAAAGTTGTATCATGAAAAATCTAATATCTCCTCTGGGGTGGCAGAATATGAATTCCTTTAATTACACTTCTCAATTAAAAAGTTTGAAAAATAATGACAAATAATATCAAAATCCACTTTTTTCAGAACTCAAAAAATTAACTTTATATTTTTAGTAATATTGAGAAGAATTTATTCAAGTAAAACAGCAAATTTCAATAAAGCAGCAAATTGTATTGTGTTTTAATTTGTTCATTACTATTTTACTTTCTCTAGTCCCAAAGTAGATTTGGAAGCAATCAGATGTATGACCCTGTTAGCTGTAAAAAAACCAGCAGTCCCCAAAGATGGAGTTAGAAGAATCTTGGATATCCATTCTCTCCACTTTCAAATATTTTACTCCAAATACTTGCCAGGGAAATAAGTCAAAAAAAAAAAAAAGATATAAAGGGCATGCAGACCCGGTGTGATGGTGGATGCCAATAATCCCAGCTACTCTTAAGACTGAGGCAGGAGGATCATTAGTTCAAGGCCAGCCTGAGCAACTTTGTCTCAAAATAAAATAAAAAGCATTGATGATATAGCTCAGTGGTAGAGCACTTGCCTAGCATGTGTGAGGCCCTGGATTCAATCCTGATTGCTGGGAAAAAAGAATAAAAAGGAGAAATAAAAGTCATCCAGATTGGAAAAGAAAGAAGTAGCACTACTTACATTTGAGCTAAGGTGCGATAATCCTATAGATAGAAAATCCTATAGAGCACACATGTACACATACATATACACAATGAGAACCAACATATTTGTAAATTACATATCTGATATGTGAGTAATATCTATAGTACATGAAGAACTCTCAAGAGAAAGGCAAATAACCCAAATAAAAAATGAGCAAAAGATTTACATAGACATTTCTCCAAAAATGACAAGAACATAGTCAATAAGCATATGAAAGATGCTCAATATGATTAATCATTTGAAAAATACAAATCAAAACCAGAATGACACACCACTTGGCACCAAGAAGGATGGCTAAAATTAAAAAGACAAACAATAAAAAGTGCTTACAGGGCAGTGGATGAACCTGAACACTGGTGTTGCTGGTAAGACTGTAAAATGGCATGACCTGTTTGGTAAACTTTAGTACTTTAGTACTTTCTCAAAAGTTCAGCCTACACTTAGTTTATGATTAAATAGGTACAGTCCAATGTGCTATGCAAAAAAAAAAAAAAAAATCTCTTCTACAGTCAACTTCACCATAAATGTTCATAGGAAGGACTGGGTAAAAAAATAGGCAAACATTGCCTCTCTAGTTACTTCAGGAAAAAATGAAGAAGCACTTTACAACAGTGTCCTGTCTATCCACATTACAAAGGCAAGGGAAATTAATGGTCTACAGCAAGTTTTTAGGTTTTTTTTTTTTTTGTGTGTGTGTGTGTGTGTGTGCACGCACGTGCACATGTGCACGCATGTGTGTGTGCTGACTTTTCTACAGGCTTGCTTGAAAGACTGCTGCAAGAGGAGACCAAATTTTCGCATAAGCACAGGAACCAGTCTTGGCCCTACCACTTAGTTCACATATATGTTTAGGCCTTCTTTGTCCTTGTCAAATATTGGACACTGAAAGATTCTTCTAACTCCATCAGGTTTGACATCTTAACTTTTAAATGGTCTATGTTTTAGTAAAAATTAATCTTTGGTACTGTACGTGATGTCCCACATTATCATTTTCCTGAAGAAATGAAGAAAATACACCTTGCAAATCAAAGAAATCCTAAAGCAAAGTATGAGAAATTATAGTTACTGTATCCTAATAAACATAAATAGCTATTTTGCCAGATTATATAATTATGATGTATATAACACAAAACACCTCATGCTTTCTAAGTGCTTTAAAACTATTAATTAGTTCTTCCTTGCAAACATCCTGTGAATCTGCAGGCTACTATTCTCCGTAAGTTTGGGATAGGACCCAAATGAAAAGAATAGCTTATTTTTCAAAATTCAAAACTGATGCTGCTATGAATAAGGAATAATTTATAAATGTTCTAATCTAAGACTCACCACATCATAATAACCAAAGACGCTGTTTTTGCTTCAGGCTTTGCACAATTACATTTAGAATATCAGTTATATTTGAAGAGCTCTATGAGGAAAGGGGTTTAGTAGAACCATCTGACTTGAGCTGTACCGTGCTATCTCAGGAATATTGACTTATTCTAAACTTGTTGAAAAGAAAATTCCACACACTCAATTATTAAGACAAACAAATCACAGAATAAATGGATTATTTGGCTGCATTCATTGAGCCCACACTTATCAAGTTGTGGCACCACAAGAGTAACATTAGAAAGTTTCTAATGCAGAACTGTAGTGTAAGATTTAAACTGGGTGAAAGAAAACAAGGAAAAACCTAAATGAGAAAAGGCAATTATAAGACAAAGAAAAAATGATAAAATTAAGGGGGGTAAAAGAACTTGACAAAGCCATGAAGAGAGCAGGCAAGTCAAGAAAAGTCTGTCAGAAAAGCAGCCCATGTCATTTCTTAGTATGTTTAAGATGTAAGGAAAAAAGCATCAACCAACTAGAGCACAACAACCAGTGTGGTTATGACTCCTCAATATCCACATGCAAATTATCAGTACCTGCCTGAATCCTCGGCCCCCATGCAAATATCAGGTATTTTTCATGCAAGTACGATCAAGTCAGTTAGGCTGAATAGGAATCAGAGAGGCATTTGCTATAAAGATCCAAAGCCTGACTGAAAGCTAAGCGCAAAACCATTTTTCAACCTGAAGATTGCTTAACTGGTATATTTAGATATGCTCTACCCCCACGGTTTTACTTATATGCTAGCAGTGACTCCCTGTACCATCTTTCAATCCTCAACACAAATGCCACCTCCTTTGTGAAGCCGTTCAGCTGCTCTTTCTCCCTTTCAACAGGCACTCTTCATGATTATTTCCATTAAAACCATTCTTGCTGGGCGCAGTGGTGCACGCCTCTTATCCCAGTGGCTTGGGAGGCTGAAGCAGGAGGATCTCAAAATCAAAGCCAGCTTCAGCAAAAGTGAGGTGCTAAGCAACTCAGTGAGACCCTGTCTCTAAAAAGAATTACAAAATATGGTTGGGATGTGGCTCAGTGGTTGAGTGCCTCTAGTACCCCCTCAAAAAAAAAACAATGTTTTACATTTAATAAAAACATAATTTTATTTGCAATTATAGAAAATGCAATTATTCTAACAGGATTATACATCATAGATTTAAATCATTCTATTTCATATGATTGATTATTATAATTCTCTTATGTCTGTCCTCTTGATGGACTATAAATTTCCAGAAAAATAATCTTTGTATTCCCTTCACTAATATAGTACAAATTACAATGCCTGAGGGAGGAACAGTTAACACTCAATAATATTTCCTGAATGGATGAATGGATGAATGAATATCTTGAGCTTTAACTACTTATCTGTAACCTATGCCACCTTTAGTCTATAAGGGGCACCTCCAACTGAAGAGATCTGGGCCTAATGGGTCTTATTCCCCATAGTCTGCCCTCTTCTCCACCTTCCAGTGCTTGGTTCCATAACATCTTCATGAATCAATCAGTGCCTCTATTTTTTTCTAGCTATCTTTCTTTCTCCCTGTTTCCCAGCCCTGGAATACAGGTACAGACACACACAGACACACACACACACACACACACACACACAGAGTTCTCAGTTCAAGGTCCAGCTCAGATATTTATCTATCCATATAGGAACATGATGACCATATCACAGTCCATTTGTAGACTGTCTCTCCTGTTGAGCCTTGAAGTCCTTAGTTCTAGAGTACTTACTTTACTCTTTACTTTTCTCTAATAGAGTGCCTAGTGTATAACTGATATCTAACAACCATTGTTTAGATATTTTTCATAAAGTTCTACACAACCAAACTCAATTTTACAAATATTACTTATAAACCTATTATTACATCCTTTAATTGCAGTAAAAACTGGCAATGAGAGCTAGAAAAAGATTTTTTTAAAATGTACAAGCCACATACACACAATGTAGTATATTAACTAACATTTTTTAATGTTAAAGTGGAAATTAGAAGTTTGCATTTTTCACCTTTTAACTTAAGCTAATTATTTGCTTACTATTAAAAATATTAAAAGCAAACTTCTCTTTACTTGAAGAATTTATTGCACTCGCACTGAAGGAGAAATTATCAAAGAATTCACTGGATTCAAATACAAATGAGCGTTAGCAAACTATTTTTAGGTACCATTCATTCCTCACATTATTTGTCTGGATAATTGCACATCCACAAAAGGAGTTACTGAATTTTTAATGTTCAAAAATTTGTCTACAAATGAATACATATTTCTATTCAAATTATTAAAAGAATTGAAATGGACATTCTCACTTGATCAATAACCTTCTTCTTTCTCCTGGAAACCCCTAGGGTGGTCCCAAGACCACCAATAAAAGTCCCCTTGGAACACACTCTAGTGGCCTCTGTATTTTATGGGGTCCTAATGGATCTCCATTATACAGTTCCTTGGTGTGGAAAATTCTTTAAAAGCCAAAAGCATCATAATCCATGCAACTGTTGAGACTGTTCATAAAATTAATATGTGGCCATAAGATCAAAGTTTGAAGGTCCAAATTTAGAAAGATCTCTCAAGTTTTCAATAAAATTTTTCAACATATATGAAATGAACTCATAAGCTCTGGTCTTAGAAAATTCAGCATTCAATGACTCAAAGGAGATGAATAATTTTCATTAGTGGAGCTGAATGTCATAAACAAGTGTTGTGTGGCTTTGGGTAAGTTTAAGGTCTTGGTGTATAAAAAGTATAAATTATACTTTGGATATGTATTATTCAAATTTCCATTATAAAAGTTTTTTAAAAATTGTCAATTAAGCTTAATAAATGACCATTTTTCCTCTGTTCCAGTGAAATGGAAAAAAAAAACCCAAATCTGATTTTGATATTAAAGCTCTTTTAGCAAGTCTTTGCCTATAAACAATCCAGTAATTACAAATAATTCTTGCCAATTCATTAAGAAAAGGAAGAAAAACATGTATTCAATGTTATTTTCAGTCTTACATAGAGTAAATAAAAGCAACAAATCTGTATTTATTCACTTTTATGAATAAATTTTACAGAATTGTTGTTTATTTATTTATGGAATTTCCTGCATCCTAGCTATGGATATTATTTGACCAAACTCATTTATACTAGGTTATGAGGTTTCATTTTATAACCAAAGTAAATTAGCCTCCTAGAAAATAAACAAGCAGTTAGAGGGTGAAGGTATCATTCCCAATTAGCTAGACCTCTGCTGGTCCATGTTTAATGTCATAACACAATAAAATAATCTGGCAAATGTTGCTGTTAGGAACTAGCTTCATTATAAATGTCAGGAAAAAGCTATAGCTCTGCATGTCCTCAGCATATACTTGATAATTAAAGCCATATGCCTCAATCAATCTGGAAAGAATATGAATAATGGGAAGAGAAACAAAGAAACTAGGTTAGAAATCTGCTGTTTGTGATGGTGCAAAACATAACGGTATCAATAACTATATTTCACTCTTTAAGATTAAATTTTTCTGGAAACAACTGTCATGTTACTTCCTAATGAAATGTCTGTTGAGGCCAACATCATCCAAGCCTACGCTTTAATGGGAGTGTGGGAGCCAACATGATTTAATGAGCATTCCTTCATCCCACAGAACCTTAAACTCCATGGTTTGGGAAAAACCTGAAAAGGAAAAGACAACACAGTCTAAGAAACAATTATCAAATTTCCTAAATAGAGAGCCAGAACCCATTCATGTGCTTTAAAAAAAAGCTTCAGAATGCTTTCAACATGTCATACAAATAAGGGCAAATTAACAGAGTAAAAACTGGCTGGATAATTCCAAGGAGACTTAGAGTGAGAGTCACTTGGAGTTCAGTTAAGCACGTCTCACCAAGAGAGGTTAGACTTAAGCCAGGTTTTGAAAGACAAGACAGAAGTGATGGTTGAAAAGCAAAGAAAACAATGCCTGCACATGCAATGAGATCCGAGGAAACGAAAGCTCCCAGTTGGACCTGAGTAAGACGGGGAGCTGCGCTTTCTGGGATACAGAAATCCATACTGAGTTGGCACGACTCATAAAATCCAGACTCTATGACAGGATTCAGGGGAGTTCAATGCCCTTCAAAACAGGGATTAAATAGCCCTAGCCAAACTGAGTCACACGTTTCTGGGCAGATAGAGATGTTCTGACAAAAAGGAAAAATAACAACAAGAAACAGGAGACTCTGAGAAGGGCTGTGTGACTATCAAAGTCAGGCTAAAATAAATTTCTGTACATAGCTAATAACTTAACTTGCAAGACCAAATCATTTTGAAAATGGAAAATTCTTACAACTGTAAATGTCAGAATGTGCAGTTTATTTCTTAATGCTATTTATATGCCAGCTACTTCCCAAACAGATTTTTGAAGGGCACAGTTAGAGTAAAATCATAAAACAGCATTAAAATAGTAAATGAGAGTGAGCAAGAATATATCAGGAACATTTAACTAAAAAAAGCCACCACCATTTAGCACAAAACTGAGCACTCAATTTCTGGCAGCCAAAGGAAAGCTAAATAAGATGGATTTGTTTCATTCCTTTATTTATTCCACCATAAAGCAAATATTTATGTATACAAACGCACAGTCAAATAGAAGGAAAAACACTAGTTCATCAAGAACCTTTTTTTCGTAGCACTAAATTTAAAGAATTTGTTGTTTTGATATTTAAATGAATGATATTAAATAGCAGAATAAAGGGATGGTGTCCTTCTTAGCAAAACTACAAAATTGAAATGATCTACTTAGGGTTGTTTCTTTAAAATAAAAACTTCGATAAGTTTAGGGCTAAATATTTGGTCACACTTAAAAAAAAAACAACACAGAGATTTAAAATATGGAATGTTAAGTATGCTGCATTTTGGTAACCTGATACAAGAATTTAGAAGAATGAATCATGTCTCCTTCATAGACATACAAAAACTGTAAATGTTCTACTTAGTACTGTTTCTTAGGAGAAACTTATAAAGATGTGAACAAAATGTCTGGTTATATTTATATACAAAGGTCTATGATATGTGCACCATCTTTATAATCTGATGAAAAAATTTGGAAGAATGAATGGTATAGGAAGTCTAATTTTTAGGACACCTGCAGAGTCCAGATTGACAACATTTCCTATTTTTTAAAGTTCCTTCTATTTTCTTCTTTAAGTTTCTTGTTTATTTTCTGCTATTTTTAAAGATATACCCCCACGTTATTCCTCCCTTCTCCAATACATAAGGATGAATTTACAATTTTTGACCCATATCATTGTTCACAGTGGAATAGACCAGAGTTTGCCACCCATCTAATGTCTAATGCTCTCCAAGAAAAAAAGACTGTTTTCCCCCAAGGGCATCATTCTGAGACACTCTAATTTGAGTTTAGGCTGCTCTCCTCAATGAAAATGAGATTAGGCAGTTTGACCCACCATCTTCCACCACCTCCTCCCTTTGCAACAAGGTAAATGGTAAAATAAAGATGGAGGGGTGAAGAAAAAGGGAAGAAGGAGAGGGGTGTAAAAAGTAAGAGGAAAGAGCCTTCAGAGAGAAGGAAAATAGAAAAGGAATAGAAAAGAAGAGGGAGAGAAAGAAGAGGGAGAAAGAGGATTTGAGAGAAAAATGGCTCCTCGATTTTCAACTCTTCATTTTAAGGAATTACTTAGGACTTGCAGCATTTTGTCCTTTGGCTATGTTGTTCTGTTATTCTAAGGCAGTGTCTAAAAACTCTATCCCTATATAACTACATCCCTCTGCGTTAATACCACTGTCAAAGAGAGCAGAGAAAGGCGAGGTGGATAACACTGCCTCACCAACTCACTGTTCTACCTTCTACACCTACTTTGGATGTACTGGGGTCAGGCAAGAGCAAGGCCAGCGATGCCAGGCCCAGGCAGTGAGTCCAGAGTCCTTTCACAGGGAACTCAAGTGCCACATGATTTGGTCCGTAGTCCTGTTTATATATGCTGTGAAGACTGGCCAACCTGAGTGAGTACTTCTTATCAAACTCCATTTTTCGACTTTTAAGCTCCTAACTTGCTCTCCATTTTTTCCCACAACTGTTCACAATCTTATTATTTCTTCCCCCTTTTAACTATCTAATGCTTCTGCCTTGCAAAATTTTAGAATCCTTAATCAAAAGTTCTGCACAATGTCTTCAGAGTCATATTATGGACTCCCACATTAAAAACATTATTTGGAGTATAAATTAAATCACTCAGTAAGTACTTATTGACCACATTCTATAATCAGACACTATGAAAAAAATGAAAGAGGGAAAATCAAAAGTGGATGATAATTCTTCAAGTGATGTAACTTTAATTTAGCCCATAAGAGATTCTGCCCATCTATTTTTCCTATGACAAACTTAGACTCTGTCCAACATAATCTGATTCGGCTGCGTCTACTGTGAACAATTTACAGCTTAGAGCTAACTAAAATGGAATATTTGTTCTTCCACAGACTGTTAAGGGCAAGTTCTATGTTGGCTGAACTCTTATATTGAATCTGCTTTATGCTGGATTCTTTCCCTACTCATTTGCCTTGCAAAAAAATTCAGAAAAAAATCCTAAGATTTAGACTGATGCTAAAGCATAATTACCTTAATGCTTAAAAAAATTTTGAATCCAGTTTATTCAATCAATTTACATAGCTAAAGCACTGTTTATTAATTTAAAATATGCATGTCTCTGCATATAAGCATTTATTTTGATAATTATTTCCATACCTTCAAATGTCTTCCTCCAAAGACAAAATCCATTCTTTTCTCCATCTATAGTACTCTCATCATTCAACTGAAAAGGCTGGCTTACTCTTTACTTGGAAAGCAAAATATCAGACTCTTATCCTTAAAGTTCAAGGTCACATTGCATTGCTGAGCTGAAACTCTTTTGCAGAAAAAGACACAAATTTTTAGCTTCTTTGCCTAAGTATGAGACTTCTGCCTTCATCTCTATGGTTTTTTTACTCTTAGTAGGAAGCAGCATGTTTACATACGATAATCTTTAGTCCTGTTACCTAAAAAAAAAAAAAATGGAGATGATAGAAGAACTTACATAACAGGGATTTTATGAGGATCTAATGATATATTTTGGTGAAAGTATTTTGCAAACTGAAGCATATTTAAAATGGTACTTACTCCACTAATCCACTGATGTAGAAGACTCATTTTACAACCTTGATGTCCTTAAGATCTGGAGGTTAGAAAGTGAAGCTATATTGACAAGAAGTAATAAAGAGCCCAGAATGTTCAATACCATTAGTCTGTGTCATCCTGAAGATTCATCATCAAAAACTATAAAGAAGCCCTGGACCAGACACTATGGGGAATTAAAATAAGGCTTAGACATTGACTTTCTTTTCCTAGAGCTTATTTTGGTGCATAAGACATAAACTCTAATGATAAGAGAGAATAATGCATGACCTCTCTTAAAGAAGGAGTATTGCTATTATATAAATACTAGAAGAGTCTATTTCAGAGAATTTTTATAGAAATGAGATTTCTAAACCAAGACTGAAGGGATGATTTGGTTATTTGGAAGAAAAAAAAAGAAAAGAAAGCTGATGAACCACATGGTAGGCACAGAAGACCCTGCATTCACAAAAAGGGAAATTATGAAAAATTTGTAGTGAGAGAGGATAGCAGAAAATACAATCTTCAAATAAGGTTGGCCTGCACAAGGAGCATGGTAAAAGCTAATGTTTATGGCTCTCCTGGCTAAAGCACAGGTTCTCCACTCCAACTCCTGCATCAGAGCCACCTGAAGGGCCTGTCAAAACAGAATGTGGGCCTCCCCCTCCAGGACCCTTATTCAGCAGGTCTGGGATGGAGCCTGAGGATCTTAATGATTCCTGATGATGATCATCCTGCTGGCCCAATTACTTTTGGAAGGATCAAGCTACTGATAGTTGAAACAAGAGTTCACAGATCAATTTAGGTTTCAAAAAGACTGATTTGGCAGATAATTCAAAATGAAAGAGAGAGAGTAAAAACATAAAGACTAAGAGAAAAATCCGAGTATGAAGTAGTTAAATCTAAAATACAGTGGTACAAAGTGGGGACAGAAAGAGCCATTTGTGCCTGCACATTTCATGCTTGTGACTCTTTCCTCATCCTTCCACCACTGCGAACTGGCAAAGGTGGCATGCTGTTTGTCCTGGAGTCCTCCCAAAGTATCTCACCTATGCAGTGTGGGTGAGCTCTAATGTCAGGGTGCTTTCTGTACGTGTTTAGTTCTCTTGGCCTCTGGGTCAGAAGTTAGCCACTGGGGGACACTGCTCCAGTTTGGGTTTTAGGGTAGAAATGGTCTGGTGAATGAGAAGTTCCCTACTTCTACCAGAGGGAAAGGGGGTGAGAGGCAGGCATGGAAGAAGGCAGGTGAATGACAAAGGTGAAAAATGTACAAATGTGGTGGGAAAAGTCACCAGAATTTTGGGCAATTAAATCAAACTGTCAATTCATTGAGTGGTTTGTGGGCTTTTGGGGAGAATTTGGGGATTATTAAAAAATGGGAAAACCAAGAGGCGATGTTGGTTTTAAAGGAGAGGTTTTCAGTTTGGGGCTTTTGGATGATTGGGTAGAGTTGCAGCCAAAATAGATGGATGGACATGTGTAGCTCAGAGTTGGAGATAAAATGCCTGAAGACTGACAGACAGGTGCTGGGGATGTGGCTCAAGCGGTAGCGTGCTCGCCTGGCATGCGTGCGACCTGGGTTCGATCCTCAGCACCACATACCAACAAAGATGTTGTGTCCGCCGAGAACTAAAAATAAATATTAAAAATTCTCTCTCTCTCTCTCTCTCTCTCTCTCTCTCTCTCTCTCTCTCTCTCCTCTCTCACTCTCTCTTAAAAAAAAAAAGACTGACAGGTTGAGGTGGGACACCCAGATCTTTACATCATGTACATAAGTATGATATTTGACATCCAAGGCCTACATGATAT
Organism: Spermophilus citellus; assembly: GCF_964194105.1. Classification (NCBI taxonomy): domain Eukaryota; kingdom Metazoa; phylum Chordata; class Mammalia; order Rodentia; family Sciuridae; genus Spermophilus; species Spermophilus citellus. The sequence continues at coordinate 15,027,170 of NC_138189.1, read as the reverse complement.
TAATGTAGGCATGGAAGGAGGCTACAAATAAAGAAATTGCTTCTAATTAACTTACAAAAAAAGAGTTGGGACACTAAGTGAATGAAATGGTACATTATTGACAAGACCATGAAATTTGACGATGAGGACATAACCAATGAATTTTTGGAACAAACTCAGCCAAGAGACAGGGAGAAGATTAAGTGTGTGGTAATTAAAAGAAAAACAAGTATATCAAGAGAATCTTATAGGACAAAGGGGAGAACATAAGTGAGAAGGGAAACCTCTGAGGATATGAAAAGATGGAAAGGAATAACAAACAATATTGCAGGTGAGATATAATCATGGATTTAGGATGTTACAGAAGCTCTGTGTGTTCTGAAACAGGGGTAAGGAAAAAGGGCAAGAAACATAATGTTTTGAGGAAAACAGAAGAAATGTTTCAGGAAATTAGATCATATGTTCACCAAAGTAAAAAATGAGACTATCGATGAAAGGAAGTAGTTCAGCTTTAAATTGAAAAATATTAGATCAGAAGACAAATTAAGGCAAGGGGAACTCAAAGAACAGGAAGGACAAGAGGAAAGAGTAGTCTTAAAAATCATAAAGAACAAGGTGAAGGATCCATGAGAAAGTGGGCAGGGAATTTGCTGTTGAATGAAGGTGAACATCTCCATATTTCCTAAGCTTTATATTTATACTGTTGGCAGATCAGAATGAGAATTTCTTATCAAACTTCTTTGAGTATCAACATTTTATATTTTGAATTAAAATAAGAATTATGTATGAAGCATACTTTTTAATATTTGTATGTGTTATATCACTATAAACTAGTTTCTAATATGAATATTAATAATAATAACTGAATAGTTATGTTCAAAATATTACTAACTTTCACACAAATACTAAGAGTTAGGTACAATCTTTATTCCTGATTTATATCTAAGGAGACTGGGACTCAGAAAAGTTAAGGTGACTTAGATTATACAGACTATATAAATGGTTATCCAGAAACTCAAACTGGAGGCTAGGTCTGATTCCATTGTGATGTCAAGGATCCTTGTTTCTGTTTACTGAGAAAATGACTACAGTATGGAAAACAGGATTGACATACAGTATATGAGACCAAGAATGAACTGAAAGAGTATCCTGGAGCTTGGTATACAGCACAGTTGGTATACAATATTCACAATATATAGAAGAAATACATAAGTAGACCAACTTCCATATTCTCTGTGTTTATCTATTCATCTTACCCTACTAATGCTCTGATTTATAATAGAGTTGATGGGAATTGTGTGTATCTGCACAACAGACCAGTAAGCTGGCTACAGCATACAGTGACTACATCCCTCGAAACCAGGCATCCAGTGTGAAAAGGTCCTTTGATCACTGGTGGGGATCCAGACAGCTCTAAGGACTCTCACGGCCCTGTTAGGTCGTCACGCCTAGGTCTTGCTGAGAGGCGAGAAACATCTTTATCAAAAAAAAAAAAAAAGATGTTTCCAAGCCAGAACTCTTCCAAGGTAGCCAGGAAGTTCTCTGCCTTTGAGGTTTTTTGTTGTTGTTGTTGTTTATTTTTTGTTTGTTTTTGTTAGTGGCCCAAAGCCAGGAAAGCACTGCCCCCTCAGACTCTAAAATCTGAAAAGAAAGTCCCTGAGAAAAGGAAGAAATCCATTTGCAAATGCCTCTGTTTCACTTCTTCAATAATGTTTAGAGAGTGTCTAATAAGTGCAATGCACTGTGTTAGACAATGTAATCTTGACCTCTGTGAAACTGCAGACTAGAATTAAAAAACACAAACAAATATAATTCCAAAGCTAGCTTAGCAAATAAATGACATTACTGTTGTTAAACTGCATTTTTTGATTCAAAAATCAAAATTAAAATGATGGATAGATCATTTCCCAAATTTAATATTTCCTCTACTTCAAATTTCAAGTTTGATCTGTAATTGATTGTTACAGAAAAAAACCTGAAAACCCTCAGCAATTTTATAGTCTAATGATCACATCTTCTATAGCCACCTGTCTTCGAAAGCCTTTGTAGTTTTAAATCACATTTGCAAGTACAATACTTCTGTACTCATACAATGAATTGTGTAGCAAATTTGAAAACACAGGAACTATTTAAGAGAAATATTTAGATTGTGTCTAATTTAAATAGATAGTCCACTGGGCAAGGACTGTGTCTAATTCTATGTTAGGTACAGCACACTGCAAAATGTTGGCACTCAATAAATGTAAAATAATAACAACAGTCTTTTCCCCTTTAAAGTATATAATTACATCTACCCCCTACTGTGAACCAAGCTTGGTGACAGATCTTTTGTTTATTAAATCCACAGCCCTGAAAGCATACAGTACTGCAGCTTCAATACGAAATGCAGCAAAGTCCTCTCTACTTTAGGTAAAGATTTCAATATCTACAAATCCCTAAAGAACATCTTAACTTAGCTGTCCACCATATATATTACTTAACCAAATGCAGGAAACCTTTTCTAAGTCCCCAAAGTGGAATCCAAACATTAAGTGGAAATGTGTTTCAAAGTTAGTTTGGAAATATGTCATGGAATAAAATTACTCTTAGCTAATTTACCATTTCTCTCTCCTAAAGAAACATGTCAAGCTGCTGAGCACAGCTCTGTAGGCTTTATGTAGGAAACATTCAATAGGTTCCTTTGCTTGTGTTCAAAGTGAGCTATTATCCAAGTAGCCTGAACTGAGGAGGAAAAAAAAATGACTCATGTACAGCTTTATTTGAGACATTTGCACTACAATGAACTAAGCAAAGCAACAGGTCAAGTTAAAAAATATTGCAAAAAGCAACAAGAGCCGAAACCCCTTCAAGGGGAATTTTGGATTGGAAAGTACTTTTGATTCATTTCGTCATTATTTTCTTCTGGTTTCTCTTGTTTGTGTTTGAATGCTTGCACTTGAACATTAGTTTCACAATCACCTATTCTACTTTTGGTATTGGTGAAGTTCAACATATGCTCAGCAATTCACTGCTGCTAAAATAAGAAATGCAAATTCAGCTAAGTGCGCTCCAAGTCTAATGTGAAGCTAGGCCCGAGTTCCTTTGTAGTTTTGTAGAGTATTATCATTAGTAGAGAAGGGTTAATGGCAGAGGCCTATGATTGTTTAAAAATTCACATTACCAAAGTGGATTACATTGCATCTACTGAGGGGATCAACAATGTAAGCCTACACTAAGCCATTATTGCAGAAACAAAGCTTTCATTTTAAGCCTTTGGAAACAAGCATAAAATGGACAAAAGAAAAAATTCTTCTGATGTAAGAACAAGGCAAGTGCTACATGCTTTTCATCCAAACTCAGTTTTAGAGCTATGATGAATGCACAAAAAATGGACCATCTCCTAAAGAGTGCATCATTAAATTAAAACAGAAAAATGTTTCTATTGCTAGAAATCCAACGGAAATCCTTTATTTAAATTTCTTTTTCTTTTTGTTGAGGATCAGTCACAACATGGAGATGGAGATTCTCTAGGATTGTTTCATTATTTGTTCTTTTATTTTCTAAAGAGAATTTAAAAAATTTTTTTTTGAAAAATACATTCCTGCACCCAGAGTCATAGTTTACCATTTGCAGAACTAATTCATTACAGATAATTTTGGAATGTGAACTGAATGCTAAGCTACCAGTTACTGCCAGAAACAGTTCCTGGGCCTGAGCTGGAATTACCTGATGAGTTTTATCTCATTTATTTCCCACAATACAAATACAAGTAAGATACTGATATCCATTTGACAGACATAGAAACTGAGCCCACTGACCTTAGATAACTCACTTTAGATCATCTAATAAAGGAGCAATGATTCAAAGTGAGGTCAATGAAACTGTAGCTTGTGTACCCATAGTGCCTTCTGATAACCACAAACAATCCTGTTAGCTGTATGTTCTTTTAATAAATTATCTGCAAAAGCTATTATGCCAAAGGGTCTTACTGTAATTCTTAATTGAATGGTGTACCCTTTGGCACTTCCTTTAAACTATATGAAATTGAAACCCCCTAGATTGTATTAACAAATTGATTTAAAAATGAAGTTTTTTAATTTATATAGATTAGAACTAGATATACAGTGTCATCATTATTATTGTGCAATAGATATATGTTGGGGAAACTTGTGAATTGTAGCCCCTATATGAACTTAAGGCGACATTTCAGTCCCATTTTAGTCATGTACCTGGAAGGAAGATATATGATACCTTCAACTCCTAAGAACATGGCTGAGAAGTGGTAAGTAAAGCAAACAAGCAATATACAAAATCCAAGACCTTCAAGCAGTCAGAGTACGTGACACATCTCTTCCACTATGACCATGTGTCTTATCCATAGCTGAAATCCCAGACCCTCCTTTCTGGCCTAGCAATACTTATTTTAAACATAATTCACCAAATTTGGATATTTGTTTTCCTTGCTCACACTCAACTAATAGCAATGAATTAGAAAATAAGAATTCCTAAGAGAACAAAAGAGCTCAAATTTTGAACAGACATATAAAAGAATGATGCTACCAAAATATTCACAAGAATAAATGATGTATAATATACCATGAACAATCATGTGTAGGAAACTATAATACTATAGTGTTGCTGATATCAGTAGAATTCTTAATTAAGAGTATATAATATAAATTTATAAAAATGTATAAAAATATAAATGTAATAAAAGTCAATACTTTCACAATAAGAATCCTGGGAGTAAAAATCAATTAGAAACACTTAAAAACAGCATACTACAGAGACACAGCCACATCAATGTTTATAGCAGCACAACTCACAATAGCTAAACTGTGGAATCAAACTAGATACCCTTCAGTATTTGAATAGATAAAGAAACCGTTGTATATATACACAATGGAATATTACTCAGCATTAAAAGAGAATAAAATCATGCCATTTGCAGTTAAATGGATGGAGTTGGAGAATATTATTCTAAGTAAGCCAATCCCCCAAAAAAACAAATGCCAAATGGTAGATGTTGATGCATATTGGAGGTTGGGTGGAGCATGGAGGAATGGAGGAACTTTAGATAGGGCTAAGGGGAGGGAGGAGAAGGATAGGGGTATGGGGGTAGGAAAGTTTGTGGAAAGAGATGGACATCCTTACCCTAAGTACATGTATGAAGACACAAATGGTGTGACTCTACTTTGTGTATAACCAGAGATATGAAAAATTGTGCTCTATATATGTACTGTGAATTGAAATGCATTCTACTATCATGTATAACAACTTATAATAAATAAATTTTTTTAAAAAAGAAAGCTTTTTTTCTGCTCAAAATTCTGGTCTCAAGACTCAAAATTTTATTAGATGGAAGTGCTTTTGCTACACTAAAAGTGACCATTACACTAGAATAAGAAGACAGAAAGTACTAGGATGCAACAGGTCTAACACCCTCATGGCCATTTTTTACAAAATATCTAGTGGTCCTCCAGATCGTAGCTATTATTCTTTTCACATGTGCTAGAGTCCCTCACTGGGATCATGCCTTGTCTTACCTCTTTTACTGGGGATGTATGTAAAGGTTAGGAAGGTTTTTATTTTTGTGTAAAAGTTGATAAGTACTCAATAAAACCCTAATCTATGCTGAAGAGAAAAAAAATAAGTCACAGAAATGGTGGCACATTTCCAATCTACAGAAGTGTAAACTCCTTGTAGGTAAAAGATCTGCAAATAAACCTTCAGTTCTCCCACAAGGCTTAGCAAGCAATAGCCCTTGAAATAACTGAGTGGATGAATGCATGAAGTTCTATATGCCTTGCCCAGCTCATGTTTTTGAAGAATGGGAGGAAGCAAGAATGTGGAAACTTTTGGGGGGCTCTGTTACCACCCCTGCCTGCCACACTACCACTGAAAATGCAAACTAAGCAGGAATTCTTACAGATCAAGGTACTTTGCATATAACAACATTCAAAAAATTGTAAATATACATAATATGTAATAAATACATAATCAATATAAAATAAGTGTATTATGGATTGTGTGTGTGCATGTGTTAAAAAAACTCTTGATACAGCATTCTCAATTTATTTCAATTAATGAATGAGTGAAATATTTACTAGACACCTGCTATGATACAATCACTAGAGTAAACCTCTGTATTGGCCCCTATGCTGAAAAGAGATATATCGATGTGCCCACAAATAAAACCATTTTTAATAACTTGAATTTTTTCCTTTTTAGTTTCCTTATAAATGTTATAAATGTGTTATAAATGACTATTACATTGACTCAAATAAATCAGAAAGGTCTCAAGGGCTCTGCTTCTTCACTAAAGTGACATATAAAAATCTGTTATGATTCTCTCCTTTATCTATGTTCATAAAACCAATTAATATTTAAAATAACCATGTATACAAAATTTTTAAAACAAAAATGTGAATATAACAACTTAATCACAAGCCAACTTGCTTTTCCAACTTAATAAATGATCATAGATATTCACCTAGGTCAATGCTGATGGCTCTAACTCATTTTTTAAACTATCTAGGTAATCATGCATACTTGTAATTCATCATAATTTGTTGAACTATTCCATTTTTTGATGAGCAATCCTAACTTTTCCAGTTCATTGCTCTCACAAACATGAATGAAGGCATTCTGCCTTGGAGATATAATTTCATATATTGCTGCTTTTGTCTTAAAATATCTCTTTATTGAAGAACTTCCAGGTGTTTCCCCCCCCCCCACTTTCCACTATTTCAAAGATTAATTGTAATGTAGCTCAGTGCTAAAGACAGAGCTTCACATATGCACACTTTACTTCTATGAGGTAACTTCTAAGGTAAAACTGCTGAATCAGAGATATGATCCTTTTTTTTTTCAATATTAGATTTTACTAGGTAATACATAACCATTTCTGAAAAAGTTAGAATTCCCATCCCTCTGTAGCAATGTGCTCATTTTCCCCACACCTTTAGTAACATTGAGTACTATCAACATTCTTCCCTTTTGCCAACTTTATGAGCAACTCCCCTGCCCCCCGGATATCCTTGCTTTTATTTGCATTTCCATGAATACTAGTGAGTTTGGGCAGTTTTCCATAAATTTATTGGCCATCTGCAGTTTGTTTGTGAATTACCTGTTAATATCATTTACTTAATTTCCCCCCCTTTTTTTGTAAATCAACTCAGAAGACCTCTTCTTATATGAGAAATAAATAACTTATCCAGTTCAACTTTTTTTTTTTTCTGTCCATTAGATCCTGGGAATAGGGATATATTTTGAGCCAAGAAAATAGCCAAGACTTCTGAGTACTTTAAAATAAATTTTAGAGACAATGAAAGAAAGTTTCTGACTTTAACTTTCTAAAAATTAAGCTCCACAAGGACAGGGGTCTTTGTTTTGTTAAATCACATATTTCCAGAATCTAGAATAGAGCCTGGTAAAAGAAGGGATTCAATGATTATCTTCATATAAACTCATTCAGTATGCAAATATGTTGAAAATGCATGTGTACAGATATATTACCTTTCAGACTTAAATATCTGCTTTCCAAGTGGAAAAGGAATTGGAACTCTGCTATCATTTGGTGTTTTATTCCTTACATTTTTAAATATATCATGTAATCTTGAGAGGCAGATACTGTTATTTACACATTACAGAAAGAAATCAAGACTCAGGAAGTTTTTCAAGATGGCACAACTTACAGAAAGAGAGCTGGGGTCTACATCCAGGAGCTCCTGTCACTAGAGATGATAATTTCCACTACTTTATACCTGTGCTGGATGGGTAGAAATGTGCTTATCACCTAATTTTCAAATGTAATTTTTCCGGGATTGGAAAACTAAGATCTACAAAACAAGAACTGCATTGTATCTGCAAGTCATAAGAGATTAAATATTTATCTTTGTAACTTTAAAAATAGCTATAAGAACTTGGACTTCAATACTCTTACGGAAGAAAGTGAATAAATTTTCAAGAAAAAAAATTATGAGAGGCAGAAAGCAATCAGAAGACCACTCTTGTGGTAAAGAGTTAATAGCCAAATATCACAAGAGACTTCAGGAGAACATGGTTCACGGAACTGACATGATCTACAAGCAAAACCCTGCCAGTGTAGAAAGACTATCCTAACTCAAGCATAGAACTGAAAAAATAAATTTTAACCATGTTAAACTTTTAACACAATCATACAAAAAAGATTTAAAAAAAAAACATTTCAGGCCACAAAATAAATTTAACAGTTACAAAATGATAAAGATATTAACTTCATACCATTTCATGAACATGTATAAATTAAATGTCTGTTGTTTGAAGAGATATACTCTCAATGTTAAGTGTCATGGTTTAAAAATGTCTCCTGAATAAAATGTGATTACCACTGATTACAATAATTTCCATAACACTAACATTTTTTAAAGATGTTATCCATTTTAAAAAAAATCATTTTTGGTTGTAGATGGACCCAATACCTTTATTTCATTTATTTATTTTTGTGCAGTGCTAAGGATCAAACCCAGTGCCTCATACATGCTAGGCAAGCATTCCACTACTCAGCCACAAGCCCAGCCCCTAATATGTTTTAATTTTGCAGTAAAATCATTAAATGATTTATCCTTCTATTTTTAAATTCTCTTTATCACAATTTCTGCAGTGACTGCAAGTGACGGGTTACTGCCAATTTACCTATATGATTATAATGAGCAGAAATGTGAGGCTTATCCTCAGATAAAAAGGTTGGATTTTTTTCTTTTACATTCAGACCCAGAACAGTTTGTTTTCATAGTAAAGTTATATCAAAATACAGATCCTTCAGCTATAAATTTTACAAAGGCAAAAAAGACATAAATAATGATCTATTAGGGAAAATATCAGTGTGCATTTACTTGCGGGTTGGTGGACAGAATTACAACTATCATGCAAAATCGTCATGAAATTCCTCAATGAGCACTGTTACTTGAAAATCCCTCCAACTCAACAACCACATAGTTTGCTGTGGCAATTCAAAACCTCTGGTGTTATTCTTTGGTTAGGGTTAGTTCTCTTCTTTCTTGTCAATCTTCTATGTGAGAAAACATTCTTAGAAGAGTTTGGATTAAGGGTTAGATTAAGGGTTAATGTTGATCAAATACATTTTAAATAGGTAAATAGCAAAATCTCATCTATTGAAACTTAGCATAAAAGTTATAATTAACTTATAACTTTTTATTTTTTATAAACAACACCCTATCAAACCAGTATTAGAGTAAAATGATAATAAAACCAAAAAAATCTCTTTTAAATTTGTCAATTGAAGGGAGATAAAAATATGAATTATCAGTTGTCCTTTAAATAATATGTTTATTGGCTATGTCTTAATTTTATATGTACTAAATACAACTTGTATAAGACTATAAAAAGGAATTACTCATGAAAATGTTTGGGAAAATAAACAAAAATTGAGAGTCTAAAGCCCTCTATACTTCTCTGAAATATAGACATTTGTATTTTCAAAAGATATATGTCTTCAAAATTTTTATGACTTTTTAGTGTAAAATTATAATGTATATATGAAGCAAGCAATAGGCAATTTACTTTTTATTTGATGAAGAATTTATAATTTGTTCTATTATGGAAAGAAATGCGTACCTGGTAATATAAAATCATTTCTCATAAATTCATGCAAATATTTTACCACAATGACATCCATTTAATATTTATGAAATGCTGTCAATTCAGTAAATCACTGCAATGATTAAAACAGTAACATTTATTCCCAGGAAGTGCTTCTAGGACTCTTAAGTGGGTTTTTTTTTCTGCAATTACTTTTTTTCTTCCTTTGTGCTTTTAAAAGATCTCCACAACAACAACAAAAAGAGACATTTATCATACAGACTAAGAAGCTAAATAGAACTAGATCTGCCATTTCTAAAATCCAGTCAAGATGGGAAACACTGAACTTTCCTCCTCTGGGCTATAGTTTTCTTTGTGACTAAAAGAAGCTGCTGAAGTCCAACAGCCCAGGAAAAGAGAATGTTCCAGTCGTATTGTGGCTGCTCAGAGCTGCCCCCTCCTCAACCAGGCCTCCTCCAGCCCCTGACCCAGACGTCCCATCCAGCAAACTGCAGGGGCCAGAGCATTGAAGGAGAAATTGGGCCAGAAACAAAGGACATTTGGAGGCTGATGAAACTATAAAATCCTTAGTATTTCACTAAAGAAAAAATTTGTAATCACAGCATCATATATGTATACATTTTAGATGATTATAATTATTAAATTCTTCTTGGTTCACAATAAAATGCCTAAATGGGTGAGTAACCCAAATTTTCCATGCTGTAATTTAAAACTAGATATTTAACGCAGTTAGTGGAAACCCAATATCAGATCCTATAAGAAAGAGTTTCGTTTTCTTTAAAATAACACTCTGAGAAACTGTTCCGAAAATACAAACTTCTCAGGTTGCACACCTAAACTGTCATGGTCATAAAGCAAGACTGAATTCCTTAGCTAATCTTGTTCATGAAATATTTCATGTGCTTTTAGAAAATACCACATTGTGGCTAAGCACCATTATTCTATTATGCTTGAAAATAACCAGTGGCTTACAACAGTAAACAATTCAAATTGCACTCCTTGTATAAGAAAGCTAAAATACTCAGAACTTGGCTGAGACTGAAAGCCTCAAGAAATTCAATATGCTTCCATCAGAATACCTATTTAAATAACTGATTAGATGCATGTTTATAGTGTCTTAAGAGTATATTTAAGCAAAATTATTTTTCAAGCAATCAAGCTTAATATCCTGTATAATTTTGCAAATATTCTATAAAGAATATGATGGAACTATTTTCTATAAATCTAAAATGGTCTTATATTTAAGAGCAAACTTACAAACCAAACTATTCATTGCCAGGAATAGCATGCAATATAAGTTTGGAAAAAAGTAAATATTTTTGTAACAAAAGTTGATATTTCCATAATGACTTGTATTAAGAAAAAAAAATGTCTATCTATACTACATCAAATCCTGGACTAAGAGCTTTGCACAGTTGATCATATTTTTAATTTAAAAGAAATTTAACATTCTTTCATGCCTTTAATAAAATTCTTGTTGAATATATTTATTTCTGCACATAAATATCCAAGGGATAATAATATGGTTAAAACAGCATGTTCTTAAAATGAGATGTAGAGTTTAAAATTGAAAACTATTAACTGTGTCTTGGGGTAAAGCTTAGTGGTAGAGTATGTGCTTAGCATGCATTAGGCTCTTAGTTCAATATTCAGAGGGTATACACAAACACACACACACACACACACACGTGCACAAGTACACACACACACACACACACACACACAGGCTCACACACACACAGTTTGGTAATTGCTCCCAACTTTCACCACATACTCATTTCCTTTATGGATATTACTTTGGTATAAAATACTGAGCTCAATTCATGAAGATTTATGAACTCTCTACAGACTCTGAAAATACATACAATAAACCCATTTTCCTCCTTTGATGGATTCTAAGTGAGAAATCAACTTGAAACTAAATAAGAGAATGAGGCCAACCTGCAGGAAAGAACCTTCAGGATAATACCCGGGGAAGCTTGTTCGAGGCAAAGTCATTGGAGGGACCATGCCTCTAGCAGCAAGACGACAGGGGTCCAACGTGATGATCTAGGGAAGGGATCACAGCAGGCAAAAATGGGGCAAGGGCCTACAGGAAAGGAAGGAAAAACAGATTCAAGGGATGTTTTATAGAGATGAAACCATCAGGGCTCACAGTTTACTGGGTGAAGAAATGAGAGAAAAGTCTGTCTGATGTCCAGGATTGTGTCCTGGGTGAGTTGTGGATGATGGTGCTGTAGATGACAACATACATACATCCATGCATAAATACCGAAAATGTAACGAATTATTGGATATCTGAAGGAGAGGGCCAGCCCCCCAAGAACACTGTTTTGTGCTGGGTATGTCAGTCACTAATGTTTTCCCAAGGTTATATGGACATCGTATATTTTCATGGATGAATCTGAAGTTGAGTGATGAAGGTAGTATTGTCCATTTTGGGTGGTAGTTAAAAGCTGGAAAACTGATGAGCTTGTTTCAAAAAGCATGTCCAAATGAGAAAAAAGAAAAACAAATAGCAAGGAAAAAAATTTGAGATATACTGATGAGTAAGGAAGATCATGATTTTTTTTCTTTTTTTTTTTTTTTTTTTTTGCAGGGGAGGGGAATATTGGGGATTGAACCCAGGAGCACTCGACCACTGAGATACAGCCTCTGCTCTTCTTAATTTTTATTTTTGAGACAGGGTCTCCCAAAGTGGCTTCAGTCTCAGAGCCCAGGCTGGCCTCAAAGTTGCCATCCTCCTGCCTTAGCCTCCTGAGTCGCTGGGATTTCAGGCATGCATGAACATACCTGACAATACAGTGGCAAATTTTATCCAAAACAGCAGACAAAGACCAAGACCAAAGCATCCAGATGTGGTAAGAGGAGATAAGAAGGGTTAACATTACTTTAGTGCTGTGGTAGTGAAGGGCAGAAAGTGTCATAATAGACTGATGTATTGATAAAAGTTAGGTTGTGTATAGGGAAAAAAAAAATAACTTTACCAGGATATTAGCTCTAGAGAGGAGATAAACAGGGTCTGAACAAGTAGGAAAAAACTTTTATTGCTTACTTTTTTTAAAAAATTGTGTGTTTTTTTGTTTGTTTGTTTGTTTCTGTTGTCTTTTGAGGACAGGAATCTTGAGTCCAATTACAGGCAAGGAAAAGGGCTAATATAAAGTCAAAAACACAAAATGGGAGAAATAGAAATAATTTGTTGAAAAAGAACTGTGAAAAAGAAAAACAGATTTAGTCAAGAAAAGAAAAGAAAGATTAGTTATAAACAAGAAGAGGTTTCAGTGCCTTTTAGAGATATTTCAGCCAATCGAATGCTAAATTGAAGCCCTTCATACTTTAATTAGTGTTATTATCAAAAACCTTTCAGTGAACAACAAAGTTGTTTGTGAAATAAATGAAAACAATTTAGTTGTAAAAGAATGTTTACCCTTTTAACTTTAAAAAATATCTAGGATACAACTTTGTCAAACATTATCTTGGTAACAGGCGTATATTATCATTAGTGGTTCACATTTGAAAACCTCAGAAACTTGTTTGGAAACCAGAAGAATAGCATCATTTGTAATTTGGAATTAATAATTATAAGAAGCTAGGCACAGTGGTGCATGCCCATAATTCCAGAAGCTTCAGAGGCTGAGGCAGGAGGATCTAAGTCAAAGCCAGGCTCAGCAACTTAGCAAGGCCCTAAGCAACTTAGCAAAACCATGACTCAAAATAAAAAATAAAATGGACTTGGGATGTGGTTTAGTGGTAAGCTACCCCTAGATTCAATCCCTGGTACTACTATTAATAATAATAATAATAATAATAATAATAATAATAAATCTGATAACAGAATTCTAAAACCTTCAATGACACAATATTAGTCTTACTCTCAAAACTACAAAATACAACTCAACAAAGAATAACTAAATAATTTTTATCTCATACTAGTAAGTGAGGGAAAATGAAAAACATTTCCATTCTCTTACAACATGAGAATTTCACTGAATTACATAAAGATACAAATAGACAAGTTTATATGTATATATAACTAGTAATTTGACACTACCTTATATATCAGTATATAAAAATAGAGTCTTAGAAACATAACTCTGCTGTACCAACACTTTTATATGTGTAGGCAGAAAAACATAAGACTATGTTTATCATACACCTATGATGTATTAGGCATTTTGTCCCTTCATTAACCCCTACCATGAGAGTTACAGATAGTGAATATCGTCTTTTTTAAAAGGCAATGGCAGCAATTCCAAAAAGTTTGATACAAGTCAAGATCATGTAGCTGGTCAGAATTGAGATTCAAAGCCTTGTCTGCTTCACGTCAAAGCCATGCTTTCTACACCAGTAAGGATTCCTTGAATACATGTCCCAAGGGACCTCATAGAATCCCTATAAACTACCTCTTTGCTATCTAATCCATAGATTACAAACCACTACATTCACATGACTTGGTTACTTATGGTCGCTCACAGGGTGCTCCAGAGTATCTATCACGATGTGGTAACACTCTCTTCTCACCATGTCCACTCCCAGCCTGGCAATGATCTGATCATTTTGGCTATGCCCCCAGTATTGTGACCCTGGCTCACTTTCTTGGACTGAGGGGCCTTCCTACCTTCTTCTCTGGTGAACTGCTAATCCTTGAAGGTCCATTACTTCCCAAGTCTGATCTATAGCTCCACATGACGTGCATTTCTTGGCAGCCAGAGCTAATGGTCCTCGCCTAGTACCCAGAGGACACTATTAAAGCACCTATCACTCAGAATCATAATAATTACTTTAATCTCTCCCCTGTTAGAATGTGAGCCTTACAAAGATAGAATAGTATATTATTCAATGTAGAATCAATAGCTCCTAAAGCAATGTGTGTTGCACAGTAGACAATAACTAACTAACTGTTGTTTTTGTGAAAACAGTGTGGGATTTGGAGGCCAAAGGAAGATTGTGGGTCTCAGTCTCAGTTCACCTCACATTATTCATGGGATCTTGGGCAAGTTACTGCCCATGAGCTTAATTTTTTCTAATATTGACTATTTGAAAGAGTTGCAATGAGGATTTTAAGAGACTTGACATACAAAATGAGTCCCTATAACACACTTAAGCACTTAATAATGTCAGTGTCCTGTCCTTTCACCCAACCCTCTTAGACACCTAAATGCAACATAAATAAATTTCAACAAGAAAAACTGCACTTACAGACAGGACAAATGTCAATCAAATGTCTAATAATATGAAGAAAATGAAAGGGGCTGGGTGTGTCCAGAGATGAATCTCTGCATTCAAAAAGCTGACAATTCTATAAATAAAACAGATTTTATTTAATTATTCTTTTTATTTTTTTATATATGGAAAATTAAATACTATGACTCAAGGCACAGAGAATCCAATGTTGGATGCAAGTGTTTGGGGCAGGAGAAATACCAGAAGTAGTCACCAATAATTAAATCTCAAGTTTTAAAGAATGGATAATATCTTAGAATTATGGAAATACAGGAAAGAGGATCCTAGGTAAAAGGTCCAATCTCAGCAAAAGTACACAAGCAAGTGCCACTAGATAAAGACCTCAAATGGCAGGGAAAGCCCCCGAACACCTGGTGCAAACAACACATAAAACTGAACATGCCGCCTTTTTAATTTGAGTCCCTCCACCCTACTTATTAGGACTTTCAAAAAAATTTAAAGGAAGAAGAAAGGGGAATTGCAACAAGAATCACTGCTGTTTCCTCTGCAGAGAAGCAAATTCTACTTACTGGTTTATTTAAGAAAAGGAAGCAAAAGTTCTCTTTCTAAAAACATGTTTTTCATTTAATACTAATATTGACTAAATGTGACTGGAGTTTGCAAGGTTGTAAGTAAAGGAAATAGGGGTAATGATGTAGATTTGTAGAATAAGATATAAATCATCTTATAGAATAAAAATATGGTCTTGTAGAATACAACTTAAAACAAAAAACACGTCCTGAGAGATGTCAATGTCCTTTTCCATTGACCAGTACCCCTTCCTCTATGTTCCATACTCAAAATGTTCTACTGCCCCCTGCTGCTTTAATTTTCAGAAGCTTAGGTTTTTTTCCTCTTTTCTTTTCTTCATCCTCTCTCAGTGATTTAACACATTTTACTTTCTTTCCCTCCCTTATCTTTCAGAAAGACCAATGATCTAGGGATTGTTTCTTAGCCAAACTAAATGTTTATATCATGGAAGTTATAAGAATTATACAAAACTTTGTAGAAAAAGCTTAACAGCTTTAAAAATCCAGCATACACTTAAGCAATCCTATGTGCACACCATAATTTATTTAAGATTTCTCAATTGCATGTTTTCATCAGGAAGTAATAACTCATCCCTAAACACATAATTTGCCTCTCATTCCAATGATAACCCAAACTGCCTTACCCCCATATACAAACTGTGTATATAATTAGAGATTCTCCATACATGGTATTCTATGTAGGTTGGATTTAATTTAATGTAGAGAATAGACCTGGCTTATTGTATGTTACAGATATTTGTGTATATATTATTTTAAGTTTTTTTTCCCATAAGTTTAACCAGTTCCAGTTCAACAAACATTTGTTCTTCCTTTTTTGGTGTATGTGGTGGGGGGTTGGGGGAGAGAGTATTGTATACATCTCCTGTCATCATTCAGTACTTAGGTCATGAGGGTCTTTGATAACCAAAACGAAAAATAAAAAAGAAAGTCATCTGGAAAGTTCTCAGTCTAGCAGTGAGCAAATGGCACAGCATCTCCCTAAATGTAACCTGCTTTCAATTCTGCATTTAATGGATACTGTTGAGTACCTGCTCTGCTGCAATGCAGTAAAAGTTATTTATTTTTCATTAGTTCAGAACTAAGCGTGCTAGCAAGAGGGCCTTTATAAATCTGTAATAAATGAAAGCATCCCAATCCACCAAGTAATTCAGCCCAAATATGTTAAAACCACTCTTGCTTGTTGGAGTTATGTATTGTTACATATCAAACTACAAAAAAAAAAAAGAAAAGAAAAGAAAAAAAAGAAAAAGAAAAAGAAAAGAAAAAAGAAAGAAAAAATACTGGTGACTTGAATAGCAATTACTCATCATTACCCCTTAAATTTCTGTTATCTAAGTGGGAAGTTTTTATGCTTCATATTGTGCAAATGGAATAGTAGGAGGGATGAAAGTTGCAAAATGATCTGGCTGTTGGACTTGCTGGGAACACAGATAGAACATGGCTATGATATCCTCTATCCTCCCAACTGACTTCTTGATATCATTTCTTGAATTCATCAGGGCATAGGAACTGTTCTAAGAAGGTATATTCCAACCATCAGCATTCCAAGGAGATGATTCCCAGTGTGCAAGTGCTTATCAAGCTTCCACTTGTATTTTACTTGCTAATATTTCATTGATCAAGGCGTCAAATGGCCAAGCTAAGATTCAGGAAAGATACTATGCAAGGGTGTGAAAGCTGGGAGACGAGTTTCACTGCAGCTAATGTAATGGTCTACCATATTTCTTCACTCTCCTTTATGATCCAGTGCTTCTGAAAACTTCTCCTTTAAAATGTTCCTCAACTCCATTCTCCATTATCCATTTCCACTACCATACAGTTCAATCTTTGTTCTCTTTCATCTCATTATCTATCTTCCCTCACTTTCTTCCTTCACTCATTTTGTACTTTGGTAAAAATCTTCTATCTTGGCTTTTAGTGAGAGCAGGGAGATGCAGAGTGACATTCATTCACTGAATAAGCATGTACTGAGTAGTAGCTAATAACACACTGTAGAAAGAACTGTGTGTGATAGGAGAGTAATGACAAAACACTTCCTCTGCCATCCCAGCTAAAACTCTGCGGGGAGAATAATAACATCTGCCTCAGTCCCTCGCCACCCTCATAACTGGAGTAGTTTTTCTATCTCACAGATTTCAACATGTCACAACACAGCTTCAACATTTTCCATGCTTTTCCAGACTATGAGATGAAATCCAGACTCTAGCACCTCGGTTAAGGTCCCTCAAACCAGCCTTTTCAGGTTCATCTTCCCCCACTTCTTCCAACTTAACCACGTACTCTCCTAAGCAGTTCTGTGTATGGATTCCTGCCAGTCTGCTCAGCCAGAATGCTCTTCCTCTGTCCTCAGCTCCCAGCTCATGCAATTTTATCTTGAGAGCCACACTGAAGTATTTCTCTAAGGCCTCCACCAAGACAGTAGAAATCACATGCATACATCTGAGCAGACTAGAACCATACCTCTTCCTGACATCACAATGATTATATTTGTTCAAGTCCATCCAGTCAGTGGATGGCCCTTGAGAGAACCATGATCATGGCCACAGAACTTAGTATCTATTAACACAGACCTAGGTACTTAGGAAGAATAGAAAGAGAGGAAGAGGAAATCTTTCACACATTATCTTCAAAATGAAAATGTCACAGTTGAAATTACATACTGAATTTAACCTCTACTACTTCTCCATGAGAAATGTGTTGTAATAATAGAGGCTAATAAAAAATTAATTCTTCAGTGAAAAAAAATATGATAAATGAAATATAACAGAAAGAGACACTATACTTTGATTCAACCCTTGTTTCAACATCTTGCCAAGCTAAATGGCTGATTTCCAAAGACACGGACAGTGACTCTTCAAATTCAGCCACTGGAAATCTTGAATTAAATTCTACACTTTTATGAATAGAATTAAAAAATAAAGAACCTGTATTAAAGTAAGTCTTAAACTATGTATAAAAATAAAGTGATCCATATGACGCCACTTTAAATTTAAGTCATCATGAAGTGATTGAATCACTGAAGTTTTCAAATGTATAATGTGCAAAGATGATAAAGTATGGGTCCCATTAAACCTTAATTGCAATGTAGTCATAACATTTCATTAAGTGAGTAAATTTTAACAACTGTCATACAAGTGGTGACAGAATGTAAATTTATATCACAAAAGCTCTGTATCCCATGAAATCAGAAAAACAACTATGTGACTCACTAAGCTGCTGAATTAATGGTAACAGACCTTTGTGCATGATAAATGTTAGCTTTAAAACTGCACCAAGGCCTTCTATTGTCATTTAATGCTTAATTATATATTCCATATTTAGTATTCCACATTACTCCCAATCCCTTATTCTCCCCTCTTGCTCCCTAACTACATATCATTTCCTTTAGAGGGATGTTATACCCCACCTTAACCTCCCTCCACAAATACACCCCTTTTTCACAGTACCCCTTCAGTATCACCTCCTCCCCATCTCTCACAAATGCTCTATCTCCCTTCTGACATTGGGCAGCAATTCCAGTGTCAGTACTCTGAAGGCTGGTCACTGATCTTGGAGCCATGTCCTTCAGTTCCTCCCACAGGAACTATCTTTTATGGAACTGAAGCATCCACAGTGTCTGCCACACAGTGGACACTGGATATATATATATATATCTGATGACTTGATATAGTAAATGACTACACAAAATGAGTTTTGAATTTTTAATTTAATTTAATTTTATTTTAATTTCTTTAAATTTAAATAGTCATTTATTCAAAGCATGAACACTCAAGGAAGATTGAAAGTTATATTGGATATTTTAATTTTGGTTGAATTCTTCATTCATAGGTAAAGTTAATACACATTACTCATTGAGAAAAGTACAAATTCCAGGAGATGAAACAAAAGTACAAATTCCAGGAGATGAAACAATTTTTCACTCCACAGGAGTGAAAAACACCTTTGAAATGTGTCATATGCTCTACACCCTTTGGCAAAATCACAACAAGAAAAACTAATCTTTAGTTCTCTAGTTCTATTTTTGCTACTTAGTGGCTATGTATTCTTTCTATAAAATGAGGTCAATAATATATCTTATTTTTCTCCAAAGTCCTAGGAAAAAATGTATATAAAAGTATCTGCCCCATGAACTAAAATACAAGGCCTGATTGTTATTGAGCTCAAAATTCAATAGTCAGTGTATTTTTATACCAGAAATGATTGAGCCTGATGAACATTTCTCCTGATCACTGTCTAGCATATTTAGGGAGAATTTTCCTTTGAGAAATAAAATATTCATCATTCTAATTATAAATGGTACTGTTGTCAAGACAACTTTTCTCAAGAGGGATAGGATTATTCTAAATGTTCTTCTTTAACAATTTTGTATCTTAATTCTTATTTATAAATGAAAACACTTCGTTCCCCTGCTAATATCTCATTAATAAAAATACACTTAACAATTTAAAAGAAATATGCTTTGGGAAAGGTTTCAATAAAGTTTTCTTTCTTAGTTCTTCTAAGGAAGAGGAATTCATGATATGAGAATTCAACTATGTAGCACTTCAATTAAAAGTAGAGAGTCTGGCACTAATGTGACATAAGTAGCACATGCAATAGAGTTAGCATGCCCCATTAATGCCTGGCCACTGGGGTAAAATGGCATTCTGAGGCATGAAGAACAAAAGGGTAATTGGGTATAACAAGGATCTAATTTTAGCAAACATGAATCTATTTTGGCCATTCCCATAAGCACGTGTCACAGCAGCCCTATAAAAAGGAGACACCCTATTAAAACTTTAAATAGACAATAACACCTGTGTCTTTCCTAATATTGTAATAAAGAAATGCCCCAAATTGTCAATATTCTGAATTATACAAATGCAGTGGTATCATTATTAATAAGTTCACAATTATAAAGTATCTATAATTTTAAAGTTCTTTTATACCTCTTAGTTTGCTTATCAATGTTATGAATAAATCAGCTAGGCATAACTTACATAAGTTCCACCTAAGTCAATAAGAATTCTCTTGCTCATTAATTTATTCATTTATCCAAATTTCATGAAACACTTACCATATGGTAGATAATATAAAATATGTTGAGGGAATTCAAAGACTAATGAGATTAATCCTGTAATTAGAAAATCATGTATAGCAGATCCCATAGTTTTCAAAAATAAAACTGCAAATTCACTCTACTTTTGTATTTTGGGATCCTGGTAACATTATCATATTCAAATGAAGTTCTAGCAGATGTTAAAACACACACACACACACATACACACACACACAAACACAAGAAGAAGATTTCTAAAGGAGAAAAATGTATATAAATTTTCTCTGTTGCTAAAATTGAACAGTGAGCTGGAGATTTATTTAAAATAAGTTCTTGATCAGTAACTTAAAATAAGTAATCAATCATTAGTTGGTTACTTGCTACACAATATATGTCCTTTACCATGTTAGTCACCACATAAATGGCAAATGAAAAACAAGATTGTTGTGGGTGAGAAAAAAGAGGATGTGTTTGTATTTAAGTGTGTGTGTCTGCACACCTACATGTGAGAGAGAAAAACCCATGCATTCATCATACATCATAACCAAGAATATTTAGATATTTAACTAGTTAGGGAGGTAAACTTTTAAAAAAAATTGTTTAAGAATAACAACAGATATTATGAAATTTTATGTATTGCAAACTAAAAACAAACAAATATCCTTACACAATACAAGTTCATGTTCCTTGTAAAGATGAATGTAAATCTCCAACTGAAAATTTTTATTATCTCTAAATGTCTTAGGAAAAATTACACCCTACATAATTCAAGTAAGTAAAACCATTCCCCTTTCTTTGTTGAGAATAGAACACAGAACCAAGCAATTATGAAAATTCAATACCACCCTAAGTGATTCATTATGGTAGATCTTGAATTTAGTCAAAGATCTTTATTTTAAAACAAAAAGCCACAAGGTATGTGGTTTTAAAAAAACTCTATATGAAATAAGGTCATGTGATTTTCATTATTTTATAAATCTGATTAGTTTAAAAAGCATAAAAGACTTTTCCTCTTTATTGATCTAATCCTAATATACTGTATCTAAAGGATTTTCATGAGTATTAAAAAGTTCTATGTTTTCTACATTGATTTTTATTGTGAAAGGGGTTTAAGGTTAGCTTTATCTTGAGTAAACATATCATACACTTGAACAAAATAACCCTAATTTCAAAATTTCCCAGGCATAACCATAACAGATTAATTAATTTAGCATTTCAGACTAAAATATAATTAATATAAAATTCTGCATCATTTTGCAGTGTCTGCTCTGAAGTTCTGCAGAGAACCAAAGCAAAGAAGGAATTTTGACTTTGAAAAATGGGCAACTGCAATGATGCCAGGTAACCTCAATAGAATATGGAATTAGCTCCCCCTGTTGGGCCTGAAAAGTTCACATTTTTGACCATCATATCATGGACCTTAAAAAAAAAAATGAAAGAGAAAGATGTAAACAATGTAAACAAAATTAAATAACTCGAGCTACATTGGAAATTTAGTTTTAACCATATTTTTCTAGAAATTAAAAAAAAATCTTGAAAATCCACATATAGAAAGGAAAACAAGAATTTTCGATTTAGTGAAATAGATAAAATGTCCAAATGAAGTATATAGTTTCACAAATACTGTTGTCCTTTCTCATCAAAACCAAATATCATGCTTTGAGACACGTGCACATGGAAGCAAAATAGTTATTCTTTTATAAAAACATGCTTTGAGATAAAATTAGTTTTCACCTTGACCTATATATATTAGAAAGGACTTTTTAAATAAACTGTGCTCGTTTAATATAAAGCAATGCAGAGCTTCATGTTTGTTATGAGTCCATCAGTGGTTGATTGTCTTTGACTTGCTTGTCCCAGAAGGTCTGAGGATAACTGGTGTGGCAAGAAGGGAAATTAGCAAAGAAGAAAGCAAATGATACAATGTTTACTTGCTTATATATGTGACTGGGAAAAACATAGCAGTCACTGAGATAAGAGTTCAATCACAAATATGAATAACAATTTTATAAGTATTTAAAAATAATACAATACATTACAGTTCCCAGTCTGCTAACCAAGAGCTTACTATGGACCTCCTCTATATACTGCCTCACCTCAGCAAAAGTTCTGCACACTTACTAAGGTCTACTGAGAAAAACTTTGTTTTTAGAGAGATGATGCAGCCCAAAGAAGAAAAAAGGAAAGAAATTAAAAATCACAACTAAGCTCCAAGACTTTCTTAAGCTTCCAAAAGTAACATATCAAGATATTTCTGTTGTACATTAATAGCCTTTTTTCATATTTCATAAACATTTTTTACACTGTCTTATTACTAGTTCTTAAAATCAAGTCATTTAGAATATTGAGATTGAAAAGTATTATCAATAAGGAGAGAGTGATAAAGGGATCAAAATGCCCTTGAAGCAGATTGTCTCTCTTTTAAAGAGCAGATCAGATAGCAGCTTGTGGGTCTTGCCTTCCCCATAGGTACACAAAAGGGCTCTGTGATCACTGCATAAAAACTGGGACAAATTACGAAAACAAAATATATAAGCAATACATTGTATCAGAAAGGGACAAATACTGAAATTGGTTTCTCCTGAAAATTCCTATTGAGCCATTTTCCTTCCAGAATGTTAACACCAATACCCATCCCTGGGCTCTTTTCTACACATACGCCTTTAAGACCGAGCACTCAAGCAAATATTGGTATGGTCTCTTGGATACATATGGATTAAATAGGCTGTGTGCACTGGCCTGGGAACTGAACCAATATTTACAACATTGTTTCTATGGGAAAACATGTTCCAATTCCTACATAACTTGCAAATATTTGGAATACAATGATATAAAAAGTTTGATATGAGATATAGTATGAAGACATGAGTGGTGTTTATAGCTAAGTCAGAGTTAATTTATGCTGATCTACGTTTTTACCTCCTACCCTTCCTTCACAGTCTGGCAAAGGAACAAAAAAACGCCATGATGTACACAGGTAAGCTATTTTTTTTAACTGCCATGAAGTTTTTAATTAGTCACATAAATACATACTAAAGTTCTAAAAACTTTAATTCCATCACAGTCTATTCCTACCCTATTTCAGTTAGCCTACTGGAATTTACTAGGTAGACAGTTTTGTCTGGGGAATCTCAAAAATGTGATTTTCCAGATTTTGCTGGTTAGCAAACACAGATTTTTCTGTACTACGCTTCTCACTTATCTGGAATGACTTGTCATCTGCTGGCACATAGCTCATTCCAAATATCCAAGTTCTTAGCATTTGAGCTGAAGTGGGGGAAATAAAAACACAGGAACAGTTTGTCTCCAGACCCTCAGGCAACCATTAGAGCATCTTAAAAACATGGTTACAAAAATAAAACTTTCTTCCAAATTTTAAAATTCAGGGAAACCTAACATTTCATATCAGGAAAATCCTTTAATTTTGAATTTCTTACTAACCATATGAACCATTTTCAAAGAATCATAGTGGATGACAGGATTCTCTATTTTTATTAACTACTTCAAAAGATTTTTTCTAAGCAGGCTACAATAATGATTGTTTAAAGGCAAACATAAGGACTAAGAAGTACACTTTAAAAATGCACATGAACTAAGGAAGCTACTTGTATAAAAGTAGTAAGTGAGACTGGATTCAGAAAATAAATAAATTATCTACACTTGGAATCTCAAAATAAGTCAACAGTAAACCACATTCAAGGACAATCTCAGGAGTCTCTGGCTGCATACAACATGTGTGTATACATACCCAGCCTTCAGCCTTTGCATTAGCAGAAAAGAAAGGGCAATTTCACACTGGCACTGGTAAGTCATAAAAAGAACATTTCAAGTAGAAATGCTATCCCCTCCATTTACTTCTAGAGGGCTTCAAGCTATCTGATGCAATCTGCACTGGGCTTTGCTTTTCAGGGCTTAAAATCAGTTAAACACATTAAACGAAAATTCTCATTTGTTCATTTCACAGATATCCCACAACATTGTGTTAGAGTGGTGTGGCGGCACAAAAGAAAGCGACACATTTAGTCAGCTAATGCACAATATTGTTTACATCCAGGAAGCTGAGAATTTAATAAAAATTGGAAGGTGGTTACTTCCTGAGGCTTATGTAGTATCTATAGTCTAGCACCGCAGAATGGAATATAAGGGCACAGTGGGGTTGTTTACCTGCCAATCACTTGTCAGTCTTACAGGTTCTCTACAAATACCCCTTGTACTTGGAAACTTCTTTACCAATCGTCGCAATTAGAATTTTTAAACACAGCAATAGACACATTTTCTAAAACCACTAAATTAAATCACCAGCAGACATAAAAGGAAAGATAATGCCATGGTAACTTTTGTGCAACTGATAAATTACATTTTTTAACTTGTTTCTCGTTCACATCATTGTTTTATTTTTTTGTTTTATTCTCTTTGTTTAGTATAACATTCCACTCTCTGCATCTTTTTTTTTTCAACCTTTATTGTTACTATATGTAGGTGGAATAATGAAACAAGCAAAATGTTAACTAATATCTCTGTATTCAAACAGAATAAAAACAATTGGAGTAGTTTATTCTCATAAGTGTAATAAAAGGAGTAATTAATAGGAATGTATTTAGTTTGAAAGTATTTCTACAGCATCTATAGTATGTGAAAGGTCACTGAACAACAATCTGTAGAAAACCAATCTGAACATAAACTCCTACTCCCCTAGACATTTCTTGGGATAAATCAGTGTCAGTAGGGCATAGACCACCAAACAAAAAAAGTGGAAAATGTTTCCTCTAGAGTATTGCCTGCAAGGAACATGACAATTCAAGCGCATGACTCTGGAGAATAATAATACTTGTCTTTCTTTTCTTTCCTGCTTTCTTTTCAAAAGTTGTCTGTTAAGAAAAACCAAGCCTGTAAGTTTAAGTAGATTTCTTTATAATTGTACCTTCTTGATTGAGCACAGATTTAAGACTTTTCAAAGAAAAAGATCATTGTGCAGAGAAAGGATCTTTGAAAACACCTTCTTAAAATCCTGAAACTAATACACTCTAAGATTTGGTTTTGTTTTATTTCACTTTATTGGGTTAAATAGTTTCTCAAGCAGCTCACATAACTTTCAGGGACTGGGGGAAGGGACTGAGCTGGATTGGCAATAAGTAAATTGGGTTGGATTGACAGGCTGTTACGATAACTGATGATCTTCTGTCCAAGTACAATCCTGACTATGGACTTCTCCCAAAAGTCATGGGCAGAATCAACAGTACAAATTGACCTTGTTCAAATTAATGTAGTATCTTTTCATTGAAATGGAAACTGGAAATCCTTTACCCAAGATTGTCAAATTAAGATTATTGCCCATGCAGTTTCATAGAGGAGCTTCCTTGGGGAGCTTTATCAACCTTCCTTCAGACAGAGAAATTCTGGATACTATATATTATATACTATTTATATGTTTCAGAATCACTATTAAATGTAATTCTGTGGCAGAAAAATTAAAATTAGAATTGTTTAATACATGTTTATCATGAAATCTTCCAATATTGGGTAGTACCAGATATGTGGCCCCAAGCCCTCTACCAAGGCTTTGTAAGACAGCCACTTCTGATATCAAATTGAGATAGCCATTTTGAGTTATCTACTCTTTGACTTTTTTTTGAAAGGATAATACCTCAGATAAACATCATGAACAGTTTTATGAATTCCATAGGGTTACCTAGTGTTTCAGAGCCTTTAAAATACCCCTCTACATTCCTTAAGTAAAAACAACTGCAAGTGGCATGGAATGGGAAGAAAAAGAAAGAAAAAGAGTATGAGTGTCTGGAGCAGGTAGAGAAGTAGTAGTATGCACTCTTAGGAGGACCTTCACTCTATGCCCATAGTTTGGTCTTTTGAGTCACAGTGAAGGCTCCTTCTGCATGAGCTGGGTAACCACAGGCTACTTATATGACCTCTCTGGAACCTGTCTCTTTACCTAAATTTCAAAGGTCCTTTCCAGTATGGGAAGTATATCATCTTTTTACTCTAGTATGGAAAATAAAGTCCACAGTGAAGCACCTATGCCCTTAGTTATTCAAATAACAGGACAGGAGAAACACGGCAGCAGGAATAAACTAAGGCGTAACCCCAAGCCCTGAAGAAGCAGGGGTACTTTTCCTTTCATGGTTCAGTTTCACACTACTGTAGGTTAAGAACTTCACTGGATAATTACTATTATCTCGGTTAAACAAGATGCAGAGAGAACTACTCTCTTTGCTGGTTATATGGGCTTTTTTGCAATTTTAAAATCTTGTTCTCTACCTGAAACCCTCATGCTATACTGCAGCTGTGTAATTTCACTACAAAAATCTCTTCATCAGTCCTTCCTTTCTTCCAGGTAGTATAACCCTGAATGAGGACTTTGGATTGTGGCATTATTTCTGTAACTGATCACTAGGCTCCAAGCTTCTCCTCAGTTCACTTCATAGTCATAATCTTCCTGGAGCATTATCTTAATCAGATCACACCATCTATGAAATAAAGTCTGAATGAAGTCTGTTACCTAGCATTTCAGAGCCTTTAAAATGCCCCTCTACATTCCTCAGATTCTCTCCCCTTAATACACTAGTACCTTTTAACCATTTCAGATAATGTTTTTTTCTCTCCACATGGAGGCCTTTTCCCTCTTCTGCTTTTGGAAACTACAAAAATTCACTTATATTGAAATCTGCATGCTGCCTTCCCAGACACTTGGTCCTCTAGAGCTCTATCTACAGCACCCACAGGATTCCATATCGCTGAGCCACTTATGGAAGGACTGTCAAGGTTTCATTACTGAGTGTGGCTACTCAGTAAAGAAAATCTAAGGGCTCAGGGGCACAAATAAGCCCATTCACCAATTATCTAACCAAATAAGTAATCACATTTTGAACCACTTAATATGCAGAAGAAATAAATTTATCTTTCAAGTAATCTACATGTCAGATCTCACCCAAATAGCTGCAATTTTATTATTGCTAATAAATAAGAGGAAAGGACACTATAATTCAATACTCAAAAGATTGTATTCCATAAACACTATTTGGTACCATGCAAGCCATGCTTTGTGTATTCTCATTTATTTCCTATTACAAATCTGTGAGTTAATTAATATTATTTTCATTTTACAGAGAAAAAAAATCTGAAACTCAAGAGTGGTTATTTTGCCCAAAGTCACACATTTAGTGAAGGGCTGCACCATGATTCTAATTAAGATGCTTCGTCTTCAAGTACGTGTGCCCATTTTGTGATTAGAAAGCTCCCATGCCTTTTCCATATCCCAAAGGCAGAGAAGAAATGAAGTAGCACTTTTACATTTAAAGATTGAGAGCATGCCAACAAATGGGGAAAGGACGATTAATCATAATCCACTCATCTGAAGCAATAATTGGCTAATGATTCTTGAAATTAGTGGATCTGCTTTTCCCTCCAAAGAACTGCACTATGATGGATTTGAACCAAGCGTGAATCAAACCTTAGCCACAGCCCATCCTTTCTCCTCTTCATCACACACAAGGAGAAGTTCACATGACTAACACATGCACACACATGTAGGCACATACTAGTCAATGGGCCCTCCAGGATGTCTTTATCCTAAGCTTATTCCCTTTATAGACTTCCAAAAATCACAGTGAAGGAGAGTTGCAAATGGTTTTTGGAAACTATCATAGCAGTGGAATTACAAATCAAATCCAAGTTCTCTATCAATGTTTTTCTCATACTTCATGGGCATCAGTCATTTTCCCAAGCATAGGTCCCCACCATATGAAATTTATGTATTCATAAATAAGTATCACTGCACCAATAGAGAAGGCATGCTTAAATTCTAGGCAAAATTATAGTTTCAAAATTTGAAAGAAAATTTTAAAACTAGAAAATTTTAAAATTTTCTTTCTACACCTGGAAGCAGAGGATTACACATAACATTATCATTAAAAATGATAGGCAAGAATTCTCTTAGGGGCAGGTATCACATAAAGAACAGAAGGCAGACTAGATTTCAGCCCCCATTCCTCTTGGCCAGTCACGTATATATTGCACACCATCTGTACCCTAATTATAAGATCACTATAAGAAGTATTATCTTGAGCAATCCTTGAAGGATGCATACACTATAACGATGACACCAAACTAAAATACAGATATTTGCTAAATGCTTTTCCAGGAATGATTTAGGTATCTATGGAATATCCCACAAGTGAAAGGCATGCATTCATTAACTTGTTCCTTTGGAAACATGTCTCTGGTGCCAGTAATACCAGGCTCTGTGCCAGGCAATAGACAGGTAACTTAGGCTGAATTCAGTCTCTACTTTCAAGCTCAGTAGAGACACAGATAAGTAAAAATAGATGACATATGACTGTGTTAACAGCATGTTAGGCCACACAGGTGAAGGACAGTCAACCTAGCCTTTAGTGAATGAAGTGAAGCTTGGTGAAGGTGAATTCTAAGAAATCTTAATCTATTTTCTGTTGCTATAACAAAATGTCTGAGAGTGTGTGATATATAAAGAATTAAAGTTTATTTGGTTTCCTGGCTCTGGCTGCTGGGAAGTATAAGTGCATGGGACTAGCACCTCCTCACTACCTGGTGAGGGCCTTCTTGCTACATTCTAACATTGCACAGGGCATCACATGGCAAAACAGAACAAGCATGCTAGATCAGGTCTCCCTTCCTCTAATAGAGTCACTAATGCCATTATGGGGGCCCCATCCTTACAATCTCATCAAATCCTAAATATCTCCCAAGGCCCAACCCCAAAAATCTATTAACATGAATTTGAGGATTAATGTTCCAATACATGAGTATTAGGTGATCACAACTAAATTGCAGCATAAGCTGAGCCTTAAAATAAGAGAAGAAAATGGAGTAAGGATGTGAGCCAGAGACACAATGCTTGTCCCTGAAAATTACAATTTTCTGGTATTTAGGTTACTATGAGAAGAAACATATGTAATAATAAAGTGCAATTTAGTCCGGGAAACAAATGAAGGTAAGCTGACAAGACAATGTTTGTTGGCATGCACTGAATACACACAATCATTGAGCAACTAACATATACCAAAAGCTGATCAGGCATTAGGGAAACTATAGTGAGTAAATACTCACCTCCTACTTTGAAGCATGGAGAAAGAGCATTCATACATGATCATACAATGTATTTAGAAACAATTGAGGGAATTATCCTTAAACTGTAGAAATGTATAAAGTAAATTGATTTAAACTGGAATATCAGTGAAGGCCTTCTGGGAGAAGTGATGTCCAAATTGGAATATGAAGCTTCTAAACACAGTAAACCAGAGATTTGGGACAATGACCAAGTACAGGAAGTCAGGTAGGGGAAGAATAGATAAAGCAAGCAGTTATGCACTTACGAGCCAAGGACTCTGCATATTCAAAGGCCCTGTGGAGATGAAGAGACAGACATATCCCAGACTTGTACCCATAGCAAAGAGACAGAAAAAGAGTGAAGAAAAAAATGAAGAAACTGTGGAGCGAGGGAAGACTGTTGCAGCTCTCAGAGGCCTGCTACGATTGTGGTTTATATCTTAAAAATAACGTCAAAATTAAAAGTTCCCTCAGCTCCTCCCTCTCTTCTTTCCTTCAACAAAAACTGGTTGAGCATCTACCATGAGCAATGCAGTATTTTGGAAACAGGTGATACAAGAGTGAAAACACATAGTCCATGTTCCTCCAGAGCTCACATTTTATAGAAAGAAGCAAAAAAAAAAAAAAAATCTGTAAAATACCATGAATATTAACAACACCAATGGATTTCTGGGACAACTACATGAGATTGCCTGATCATAGAATTTTCATGTAATTTACAAAATGTACACTGCCATGTTAAAAATACATTCATGTTTTGTATTTTTATGGAGTGAGTGGGAATGGTCAGACACACATGTGGATTCATAATACAAAACCTTAGGAATGAAAAATTGAAGTATAGATGAAACAAAGGTAAAATAAAGAAATTCTGATCAAGCAAATATACCAAATGCAACTACCCAAAGCAAGCTTGCATGTGCCGGGAACTGGATCTGACACCAATTTTTTTTTAATTATCTTGAAAACCTAAAAAAAAATGGATTTTATGATCTCTGCATGAGCAAATGAGGTCTAAGGAAATGCTAATTCTTGAGAGTCTAAAAGTTGCAAGAATAGAAAACTGATCTCAGGTTAATGAAATACTTAGATACTTTGGGCTACAGATAACTGAGACCTGTCCAAATCTGTGCTCAATAATAAGGGAAATGATCATTTCTCAGAGCAAGATGTTCCGAGGAAGGTTGAGCCATAGATGCTAGAATCTTTCTGTCTTTTCATTTCTCCATCTCTGAGGTTTTCTGGTTTGAGAACTTTGCTCCAAGTTTCAATGTGGCCTTTTATGTTAAGCAGGGTGGTTCTCGATTTATAACAAGTGGAAGGAGAGGGAGAGAGAAAAGAGATCAGGATGACCTTCAGGTCCCTTCTTTAAAAGGGATGGAACCCACTTCCCTGAAGTTTGTAACTTTAAGTTGCCAAAGAACTGTGGTGCACTGATTGATTTAAACTGGTTGAGACTTTGGGATGGTTGGTTAACTGAACCAGATTCAGAGAAATCTACTGGGAAATATTCTCATTCTCTCTCTTTCTCTCTCTCTCTCTCTCTCTCTCTCTCTCTCTCTCTCTCTCTCATTTAAAATCAGCATACTTTAGTGACACAGGCACATCAATGTTTATAGCAGTTCAATTCACAATAGATGCCCTTCAATAAACGAGTGGATAAAGAAACTGTGGTAAATATATATAATGAAATATTGCTCAGCATTAAAAGAGAATACAATTGTGGCATTTGCAAATAAATAGATGGAGTTAAAGAATATCATGCTAAGCAAAGTAAGTCAATCCCAAAAAATCAAAGGCTGAATGTTCTCTTCAAAAAGAAGATGTTAATCCATAAGGGGGTGGCATGGGGAGAATGGAGGAAGTTTGACTGTGAAGAGGGTGGGGACAGGGGCAGGAAACATGGTGAAATGAGATGGACATCATTACCCTAGGGACTCATATGACTGCACATATGGTGCAACTCTACATTGTTTGCAACCAAAGAAGTAAAAAATTATGTCCCATTTGTGAACAATGAATCGAAATGCATTCCAATGTCATGTATAGCTAATTAGAATATATTAATTTAATTTAAAAAAATATTTACTCTCTTTCTACTGGGAAAGAGAGTGGGTGCTGATGGATATGGGAAGTAAGCAGCAGGGCCCACCCCAGTTAAAAACTTAGGCATTTCAGAAATTAAAAGGAAACACCCTCATTTTCGGGAACGTGTATAGAGGACATGGGCTCCATTATTTGTCAGCATTTTAACAACATCACAGTGAAAAGTTATGGATATTTAGTAACAGTCAGTACTTTATTGATGCTGCATTGCCATTCAATCTTCACAACAACCCCACAAGGTCAGTCTATGCTCTCCTAGAGTTTCCACCCTAGTATGCTGCTAAAACCAGAATGTGTGCCTTATCCCATCTGCCCAAAAAAGCTTGGCTCTCTTTACCATCACATGCTAACTCATACATCAGTTTATTTTTTAATTCAAAAATAAATTATCAGGGGTTGGGGTTGTGGCTCAGTGGCAGAATACTTGCCTAGCACACATAGGCAATGGGTTCGATCCTCCACACCACATAAAAAATAAATAAAAAGTATTGCGTCCATCTACAACTAAAAATATTTTAAAAATAAATTATCATAAAATGTTTCCATAAGAAACACGATGGACTATAATAACAATAAGGGCTGTTTACCTGGATATCAGTATTGGAATATTGGAATACGTTGGAATATCAATTTACACACACAAATATGCTGTGGTATTTTCAAATATGAACTGTTTAAAACTCAGATTCATTACTAAGGTTTTGTTTTATTCCAAAAGCAAATTTCTGTTTTAATGATAGAAATCTGACATGGAAGAAAACAGTGAAAAGCCTTTATAAAATAGGTACATTAAAAATTTTTTTAAAAAAAATTTTAGGTAAAAAAGGAAGAAAAGCCCATATTAAATCTACTTGAAAAATATATATTTTAACAAACAAGCATTTCTGTAACCTTTCCTGTGTGCTTAGGTAGGTGTTCAGAGAAGCATGAAAATATAAAAGGCAGAGCCTACCACCAGGATCTTGTGTTCCAGGAAGAAGAGAGATGGGGACATAAGATGGCTGCTACATAAAACTAACAGAACCAGAACAATGCTCTGAAGCCTGTCTGGGAAGGAAGCAGGCTCAGAGGAGGCCTTCCAGATAAGCCTCACAGAAGAAGGACAGCATTTAAGTTGGTTAAGTTCAGTCATAAGATCATTTAGTCAATGAAGAAGTTCCAACTACAGGCTGCAATCTAAGGTGATAATGACAGCAATAAAATAGGACTGATCGTATAACACTGTCTTGATATAAGGCAATACACACACAGTACCAGTGTGTACTGTGCTGATCTGATCTCTCTCTCTCTCTCTCTCTCTCTCTCTCTCTCTCTCTCTCTCTCTCTCTCTCTCCTTTGATTTCAGGTAAGAAAAATAATAAACTTTCCTGAGATCAGTTGTAGAGCAGACTCCCTGGATGCAAACATCAGTTTGCCCAATAAAGTCTCTGTGATGGGCTGACCTTTGCCGTAGTTTAATGGGGCACACCTTCTCATGACGTGGGCCTCACCACTGCCTCACTCCCACTGTCTTGCCCTTCCTGATACAGTTGTGGGTTCCCTAGCTGAGCTGTCATGATTCACTGTCTCTGTATGGCTGGATTTGCTAAGATAAGATAATGGCCTTTTATGTGCAGGCACTGTGAATTCTTCTCCACCCCTTGTACAGGGAAGACAATTTAAGTGGAAAGGAATAAATTGCTGGATTTAATACAGTGACCAAACACAAAAACCTAATAAAAATGTCAGAAGAACATGCTATGGAATGGCTAAGACTTGTAGAAGCATCCTGAATGATGTAAGATGTGCATCTGTACCCACATGAGCACACAGAATGAAGAGATGAAACCATCAGCCTCGGTTACTTCCTACTGCTTCAGTAGTTTCAATTTTGTAGCATCATGGTTTTATTTGCAAATGAAACAAAACTATCACACACTCATACACATACAAATGATAAAAATACCAGAAAATAATTGATAAATGATATAAAATGTGTAGAAGAATACTCTTCAGGCTTTTATAAGATAGATGTTCCATGTTACAGGGAAAAAATTGGTACAAAAGCCACCTGTGTACCAGCATTTCGACAGATGAGTGAATTTACGGTTGCTGTTCTCTTGAAACTTAAAACTTTATAAAGGAAAAACAAATGCAAAGATATTTTAAAAATAAAGCTTCAAATGCTTTCTGCAGCTCATTTGAAACGAAGGGTGATTCAATAGATCCTTTGTGCTCCTTACACTTTTCCTCCAGCCTGTGAATACTTGAGTGCCCACTCAATGTGAATGCAGCTCTATGGTGAACAGAGACAAATATGTCCAAGCCCTCAAGAACTTACGAGCCATGGAAAGCATTTTGCTAGTTAACTAATAATCATACTATGAGGATTAAACAATTCCTTTACTATGCTACACTTAGTCAAAGCAGCATATTTTAATTCCCTAGGCTAGATGCGTGTGGATTAACCATGCTAAAAAAGTAAGTGAAAACATGTAATATCTATTGTTTGTATTGCATAGCAACACGAGGAAAGGGGCCCAAAGCAGGGCAGTGGCACCCTCTGAATGGTAGCAGTCCTGGCTGAGAAGCGGTGCCTGGTTAGTGGCAAAGCTAGGTGGGATTTCAACATTCCAGGAACAGGACTGGAAACATGGAGCACTCTGTGGAAATGGAGAATCCCAGAAAAATGATAGCAGGAAGGAAGGCAAAAGGAGCATCCATTTGTATGCTTCTCATTCTGATGCTTAAAGGAAAAGGGGTGAGGAGTGGCAGGGGTACCCAGCCCCAGAAAACCATAACAAATGATTTTAAGAAGGTAGTAAGTGTTTAGTTATTTTTTCTGAGCCAAGAGTTATTTGATTTGTGGATAACTGTTAACATTAATTGACCTCCGCAGAAGATAAAAGCACCAAACCACTAAATCCTCCCAGTGACTCTGTGACATTGATCCTCTAACCATCCCCACCTTAGAGAAAAGGACACAACACTGAGCCCAGGGAGTTACATGGCACGCTGCAGGTCACAGACTTACTGTGTGTTGGAGCTACAATGAGAATCCCAGGCAGTTCATTGAAAACTCACATTTACTCATTCAGCCAATGTCTCTGTACATATGCTATGCTCTACCTGCACAACTCTTCCATTTTAGTTTGGTGAGGCTGATAAGAAGATAAGTAAGTAAGTTAATCAGATGTCAAATGGTGTTGGAGCCTAAGGGGGGTGGTGGACAGAAGAGGTAAGAAAGGGCTGGGATACTCTGCCTCCTTATGCAGAGGGAACCCAAACTGTTACAAGATGGATTATTTTTAGCATTTAACAAAATCCAAAAAATAAATGTGTTTGTAAATAATGAATGAATTTTGAAGTGAATTATCTCTGTGAAATCCATTTAAGAAATAGTTTTGTTTGAGCTGTAATTTGGTGTTTTGTTTCTATTTCCTTTCAGATCTTTTCCCCCAATGTTTAATATAAACAAAAACTGGCAGTCAAAGCAACATTATGGGAGAACTGAGAGAAGAGACATGTTACTCAGTAATGCTTAGTATGAGTGTCCTGGAGAAAAGCATTAATCAAGCATATTTTAAGTTATCTTTAGGGATGTATAATATTATTTCTTCTATATATTTTATTTCAATATCTAATCTTTCATATCTAAATTATTGTGTCAGCAGATGCTGCAAAGAGGGATCTTGGGCAAAAATACTGAACAAATTAGCTTTGTGGTGATTTCAAAGACCATCAGCTGTCTATGAATAAATAGTACATAAAATACTATCTGCTCCAACTTCAAGTACACAGCCAGTGTGGAGAATGTACATTGTCTCTGTTGCTAAAGAGCCACACTTGCTGTGACAGAGATAGGAAAGAGAATCTCAGCTCTGAAAGAGTGAAAATGGTAGTGCAGGGGCTTTGTGTGTGTGTGAGCATGCAGACGCACAATTACCTAAAGCAAATACAGGTTCTGCTGTAATGGTGCTACCTTAATTGTTACAAAAGAATTTAACTTTCTCTGTTGCTGCAGGTAACAAAAGAATGTCAAGTTAATCTTCAAAGTGGGTTGAGACCAACAAATCTATCAGGCCAATGAGCTATACAAAATCATGTACCTGACCAGATAAGTACAAGAAATAAAATATTATGCCTCAATCTCCTATGTCCAAAATAGTTTTTACTTTACAAATATCTAAATCAGTTTAACTGAAAGCAATTACTCTTTCCTACAGTTAAAGGCTGCTTCTGCTATTTGAATTAACTAGAATAAACAGGGGAGTGGAGAAAGAGGAGTATTGTACAGTCCAATAAGTTTGAAAAAAAATTTTTTGAAGTGAAAAGACTTCTTTATTGTAGTATGCCTTAGAGATTAATACACTAATGTACACTGTAATCACCATAGGGGATACAACTTTCACTATTTCCCAATGCACTTAACAAAAAAATACTTTTGTATTTTCCAAGAGCACACTTTGGAAATCACTTTTTTGAAATAAAATATAATATAAAATTAGTATAGCAAAAAAAGTATTATAAAAATACATGCTTGAGAATTGAGAAGAGCTACATTTTAAAAATTTGAAAATGAATCTTATAAAAATGAAAGTTTATAAGCTTACACCGATTAGTACAATAATGACTATTGAATATAACATCTAATTGAAAAAAAAAAAAAACCTATCTCAAAACAGTGTTCTACAACTCAGACAACTTAATTTAGAAAAGAAAATCATATAAGTGGACACTTGTTTTAAGCTAGTTTTATTTTTTAAAATTGGGGTCTGTCCTCTAAATGGGAAAGAGATAAAGAATAGGATTTGTCCATTTGAATGAAAACCAGTTTTATGTGTAGTACCTTTTTGTCCCTCCGCAATATTTAGTTCAAATTCCTCATCTGATTTGGAGCTAGTATCCTATACTAGAGCAACAGAATGAAATCTGTGAAGTCCAAAAAAGAAAGCAATGCTGATGATCATGATAAATAAAGCCTGTTATGTCATGCTTTACTGAGAAACTCGTAAGAATTAAGGAAAAATTCCTTCCCAGACCCTGAGGTAAAAAATTATCCTAAAATATCATGACTGATATACAGTTATGAGACTTTTAAGCCTAATTATTATAGCTACAAGTGTTATTCTTGTGCATACAACTTTACTTTTTCAAACACATTATTTGCTGCTGTGATTTCCTGGGTCAACTAAATTCCAGGGGATTACATGGTGGGTGGGAAAAGGAAAAACGTATTTCCTTTTATCAAACGTAACTGTGTTCCTTTACTCATTCTCTCACGTTGCTGTGTAGTGAAAGAAGAATCTGAGGTGGTCACTTGGAGCACCTGATTAACAACTTTCCTAGAAACTATTCATTAGGTGTGGAATTCGTTCCCATTAAAGGAAGCAAAAGAAAACTGCACCAACTCAGAGTGCATGCTCCTCTTAAGAAACCGACTCCAGATTCCATTTGCCTTTGGGGTATTCAGGTTCCATACATTCTGTTCTCCTCAAAAGGTCAGGAAAATTAATCGTCCAGGGTGCACAATACATTCTTAGGGATAATTACAGACAATGATGGTCCCTGATTTCAAGTCTGTTGCTGAAAAGATGACAACACAAACAGGAATATATAAATCTTCATCATCCACCTCCATCATTCTCTCCATTTGCCTTGTTTGATTTTTAACTCATTTCTTCGCGCAACCATTAGGGATGTTTGAGTAGGGAGTGATTGTTGAAACTGCTTCAGTGGTACACCATTTACCTCATATTGAAGGACTGTCAAGTAGCAAGATAAGCACTCACTAATGCATAACCATCAAATCTCCTTTAATTAATTTTTCCTTTTTTAAACCAAAGACTTCAAAAAATTCACATTTAATAGCAAAGTCATGCAAAATGTAAGAAGGCTACACATATTAGCAAAGAATCTGCCTTTATTTTTTCTAATTGCTAACAGGAGAGAGAAAAACCCCAAATCACTCATCCGAAACCTAACTATCTGATTCCTGGCTTAATACTATGAATAATTCCACTATTGTAATTATTTCAAGTCTTGTGAAAAGTTGCCCATAAATTTTTGAAAAACAACTAGAACAAATCTTGGATATATTTTGATCTCCTCCCTTCTCCAAGTTTGAATATTCCTAAATATTTGAAAGCCTTACTATCAAATTCTGGTAATATGACAGTATCACATGTGAACATGGTCCTTTTCCTAGCTGACCAATTAATACACTCAGAAAGCTTTCAAATAACTTTGAAATCTAGTGACCAACAGAGCTAGAAACGAGTCTTTTGACTTTGGATCCAGTGTTCTTTTCATAACTTATTTCATTCCAAATTCAATCTATTATTAGACTCCTTCTCAGGCTTAATTTCTGTCAACGATTCAATCTCATTTGAAAAGTGTTTATTAATCAATCTGCACCAGGTTTGATGCTGTATGTGAAATAGAGAAATGTTAGACAAGATTCTTTGCAAAGTTAACACACGTGGTATGATTAGATAATAACATGTGACAGCATGTACTAAGGAGACAGAAAACCATAATAATAGATTTAATGATGCAAAAATTAAAGCACATGGCACTTACCGTAGCTGAGCACCATACATATATACACCACACCCTTTCAGTAAACAATTTACTCCACACATCACTTCCATAAGTTACATTCCATTCGTGCCTTGTTTTACACAAGGCATAAGTGAGACATGGGTCAGGTAACTGAGTGACATTCCCCAGGTTGCACCTTTAGTGACTTCAACTAGAAGGTGTAAGCCAATGGTCTGTACTCATAACCAGTACAATCTAATGAATGACCATGTGGAGTGATTGAAGTAGGTGAGGAGGCTTTAATAGAGGTGGGAATTATATGAGGAAGGTCAACTGTGCCTCTGTAACAGCAGGGAAGGAAAGAATCCAGAAATGTGCAGCAAAAAGAAAATATGTTTGCCTAAGACATAGCTTGTATGCTCTGACAGCAATGACAAATTTGAAGAAGAGACATAGGACTAGATTATGGTAGGTCTTCAAAACCTGGCTGTAGAATCAATACAAAAGGGAAGTTAATTTTAGATAACCATTGCTGGGTAAAACATAGAGTATTTATAAATATCTTTTTGCCCAAACTCTGAACATCTAAAATGCATTATTCTAATGCAATAACTTTCAAATCTATTTGTTACAGCATAATAGTATTCAGAACATCTACTCCTATTTTTAAGAGGCAAACTAAAGATTTCATCTAACTAAAGATTTCATCTAAAATGCAAACTAGAATCTTTATAGTTTCTAAATAGAAGTTCACAGTAACTAACTGATGAAATTTTAACCTTGGTTTTTCTGTATAAATGCCTAGCACTGACCTTCTTAATTAAAAGCAACATTTCATTTAACATCTGTGTTAAATGAAAATTCTTATAAAGTTCTTATAACTTCCCTAAATACTTATTCTTTAAGCTCTCAGTATGCTACCCTTCCAATTTCCCCCAAGCCACTACACACACACACACACACACACGTGCATGTTCTCTCTCTCTCTCTCTCTCTCTCTCTCTCACACACACACACACACATACACACACACACACACACACACACACACACACACACACATCCAAATACACACCCCCACCTGGTTGGCCTGGAATAACAGGTGGTATAATAAACTTTTTGTTATTGGCTATTCAGTACATTTAAATACTCAGGTTTTGTTAGTCTTCTACTTTAAGGCTTCTGGACACTTAATGTCTTATGACTTTTCAGCCAAAAGATGGACCACTATGTAAAGAAGATAAAATGTAAAGCAATACTCCTGCTTGTGAGCTTTTTCTCTAAGGCCGAACAGAGAAGTAACACTGGGGTAAAGAAAAAATCAAAAGATCAATGTAGGTTAAGAATATGAGGAGAGCTTTCCAAAAAAAGCTGAAACCTGATAGAAATAAGGAGAGCGTACAACATCATACAAAATGCATACCTACCACCCAGCAGTGTTCACAAATGAGAATATAATTCTCAGTTCAAAGCAAGGCTTTCTATTAAGAGATTTTAATAACACACAATCCTCCTTGCACTCTTACCATGAATAGTACAGAAAGTGGTTTTTATCCTGAGGCATTTAAATTTCAACTTTTGAAAAAAGGGTAAATTTTGTTGTTTTGATAAGAATCAAAACAGTGTACTTAAAAAAACATTATAGCAGCATGTTTATTTCTGGGAAAATGAAGAGATACTTTATCTTAGCAATCAGTAACTTGATAATTATTTTTTAAAGTTTCATGTTGAAAATGAAGTCTCATATCTAGATCAAATGAGAGGAAAAACATAAATTGTAACAGCTTTTAAAATACCTATTTTAAAAAAAATGCTACTAAGTATGCAGCTGCTCCTGATGGTACATTTTATGTTTTCCAAATGCTACCTCATTGCTTCATGACCATTCCTTTTTGGTTATCTGTCTCATAAAAGATCAAGAGTAAATTAAGATACTGATAACATGTAGTCTTTAGGAAATGAATGAAGATAATTTGAATTTTCAAATTAATGACAATATTCACCCCTATTATCTCTATATGAATTCATAATGAGTAGTTATCTGCAAATTAATTATAACAATAACATAATAATAATGTATATTTTTCCCAAAGACTTTTCTGGACATTGAATATCTATTTTTAATCAGATTCTTAAAACAATGTAAGCACAGTGTTGGTTTAAAAGCTATAAAATGTTTATATTCTAAGTATATTAAACTCCTTAAGAAAAACTAATTAGTGATTGCAAATGTTTTACAGTAAACACTTTAGAATATAAATAAAATAATATGTATATATTAAGTGTTTACTTAAAGTGTTCAATTAAGATGTATTTTTAATATGTTTGTCTAAAAAACCTTTTAAATAAGCATACCAGATTTAAAATGTAATTTAAATTAATATTTTAGGGGAAAAACGGGTCAAGGTTAAACTGTTTGTCTTCCTTAAAAAGTTTATAATGCCTTTTGTGTCTCTACTTACAAAAAGAATTCTCAATGAAACTTGGATATTAAAACCTCCCAGGAAACCAACAATAAAAGCTGCTAAGAATTTCACAAGGTTTTTTTTTTCCTTAGGTGTTAATTAAATGATCATTTAACACTGAAATGTAAACACAACATTTTCATCTCCTGACAGCACAGCCCATTATAAATCCGGGGTAATAAAAGTCCTGGTGTTAATGCTCTGAACCCAGTTCCCACCGCCCTCTAAGATGCCTAGTGGTGTCTAAGGTTAACCATCTAGACACAGAACAAAGCTTGCGCCTGCCCGACTTCCAGTCCAATTTTCCCATCGCCCAGTGACCTAGGTAACACTTGGAGCAATAAAGAATAAATTTAATTTCTCCAGCATTTTGTGAGGATTAGGAACAATTGTTGGCTTGCAATGACTTTTATCCTTGGATTCTTTTTCCTCCAGAGCATTCCTCCCGTCCTAAAGAAGAATTCTGATGGTTTAAGACATAGAACAAACAAAACTTTAAATTAGGCTTTTTTCAATCAATTGGAACTGTTGGAGGGGAAGCAATCAACCTTTCTCTTTGCTGTTCTCAGCTATTCACATACTTTGAGCTTTAATCTTTCACTGGTAGAAGAAACCTATCATGATGAGGCAGAGCTATCTTTTCCCATTCTCTTTCCAAGCTTATTTATTTCTCCTTTAAGATTTTTTTTTTCCTGAACACTTAAATCAAGTTGCCATACTCAGCAGCAAACATTCATTTGGGGTCATTTCAAGAGGCGCAGATGTTCTCCTAATAATGTTTCGTACTACAGTGTGTGCCCTAGACCATGGGCGATGTCACAAACAGGTCTTTTTTATGTTTTGTAGCTTCCTTTTCTAGAATTCATTTTATTTTTTTTAACTTCTGTCCAAGGGTTTCTTACATCACAATATTTTTCAAAATATTTTAAGGATAACCCTCTATAAAGAATTCAGTGATGGCAATTCACTTGGTTATGGGTGACAGGTAACAAGGACACACACCACATTCTTGGAGCTGCAACGTGTGCGTTCTCATGAGAAGTGCTGGAATTATGACAAAGGCAAAACAAAACAAACTTCTGGATGAAACCCATTTTGCTATGAAACAGTTTTTAAATTCCAAGTCCTAAAACAACTGCAACATTTTGATATATTTGCTACTGTAAAAACATACTTAAAATCACATATGCAGTTTGTATAAAGACCAACTGCTTCACTCTTCAGATAATATTTATATGCTACAAGAAAAAAAAGTGGATTAAAGATCTTATGTTTTTTAAAAACAAATTTTCACTGCTAAAAAAATGAAGCTTTAAGCAACTTATGTAAATCTTCTGAACAACTCTGAGACTAGTTTGCTGGTAGAGTTGAAAGAGTTTATTCAGCATTTTATAATTCATATTTTTTCTACATTTTGTCATTTGGGAAAACAGATCATTAAAACAGCAATTTAAATAGGTGGATTAACAAATAGTTCCTCAGTCACAGTTAATTTGTTTCTATCCCTAATTCATTTTATATATGAATTTTAAAACTACATTAGTCATCAAATGGGAGAGAGTGAAAGGATCCCATTAAAAATATCCTGGCTATAATTTACCTTCTATGGTCAAGCAAAGAAGGGTAAAATGGTACAAGTGCACATTTTATGTCGATTTGTAGTGGTAGAAAAATTTATGTAGTTATGCATATTTATGTGTTATTACACTGAGGATAAATGTGAGAGGTTGATCCAGTAGAATCAGGAAATGTGTTGACAGGGCAAATCACAAGGACATCTAAGTGACTCTTATTTCCATCTTATTTGCAATTGGAGGATGATAGTAATACAAGTATAATTTCTATCATATTTGAAGGCTGATGGTGTTCTTTTGATTACAGAATCTAAATTACGATTTTGATTTTCTCCCCATAGTAAATAGTATGATCAATTCCCATTTTACAGAGCTGTACTCTAGGGATGCTAAAGTGACTTCCAAAGAAACATAAATATCCATTTAAACATAAATATCCATTTAAACACTATTTTGCACAACCTCCCTTACTGATTTCAAGTTTTAAAACACAATGTAAACATGTACATATGTTAATATCACTTACATAAGACTTTATCAACACTTAGACAAAAAATAACATTTATTGTAAACTTCAGTCCCTAAATTATAGCCCTGGGATCATCACAGCAATTTTGTGATTTACAGTCAGATTTTGAAATATTATCTGAAGAGGTATTATATATGATTTGTTTTAGATGTGAAATCCACATATTTAAATTTGTATTTCAGAAAACACCATCACACTCTATGAACTCTCTAGGCTTTAATTTCCATATTACAAGTCAGACGTTAGCACAAGCCCAGGACCACAAATCCCACATACCACGTGGGGCTGTACACTCTGCCAGGTTCTCTTCCCAGCCTCTATCACAGTTGCATACCCCAAGTATTTGTTGGTGGGGATACAACATTTACATTTGGGAAAGCAACCATTTGAATAAGCATCATTGAGAGGGAAAGACCTTCCCGCATGTGATTTTCCTGCTATGAACTTTGCTGTAGATTTCACACTCCAAGAGAATCCACTTTGAGGGTTGGTAACAGCAGAAACCTGCTAATTTGAGGCTTTTTACAGTAATGGAGCTTTCCACTAGTAATCTCTTTGAAGTAAAAACTATCAATACCAGGCCCACCAAATCTCAAATATAATCTTAATCCTTTTTGGATTTGTAACCTCTCCATCATTGAATTACATGTTGATTTAAAAATACATAAATAAAGTCAAAAGTGGGTCCTGTTGAATGGTTCACAAACTGTTTCCCATAACAAGCTACTCTGAAGTGTATTCATTTATCTTAATATAGAGTATTTTGTCTAGCTACATAAATTCAAATTTAGGATTATGTAAAGGAAATCTTGAATTAAGATTTTATTCTCTATTTTACCATATATGGCAAAAACAGATACTCTTGTGCCCAATATATAATAAGTTACCTAAAAAGTAATAAAGACTTGGTATTTTAACACTGAAAGTTAACACTGCAAGTTTAAGAGATTATGGGTTCTTGGGTTTCAAAGATAAGGAGTCAATCTCTTCCCTTTATAGAAGTATCAGTACAATGCACACAGTGTTTCCTTACACTAAATCGTAACACAGACATGCCCCCCTTTCCTGTGAAGAACTTTCATCCACAGCACATTAGGCTCTTGGGCAGCCCCAGCAACACAAACCAGTGGTAGCTACGATGGCAGCTCACTAGATGAGTAATGGTGCAGATCTGGCTGCACAATGGTAACTGTAGCAACTGTAACCTGCAATTCCTGCACAACCACCGTCAGATTTATTGTGGCAGGAGCCACACAGGCCAAGAGTAAAATGAGGTAGGAAACTATGGCACTTGACACCTCTAGTAGCTCACACTTTAATCCAAGCTGGCAGAAATTGATTCAAGAGAATTTTTACACAGGCTCCACCATCGTATTCTGCTTTTATACTTGACTACAAGAATCCTATGAGGTTAACTTAACATCCAAAAGCTGAGGGTTCAGTAGTATAAAAGTATAGCACTATATTAGATTAAGGTATATTTTGCTTAGGTGAAAAATGGAT
The DNA here is from genome assembly GCF_964194105.1 of Spermophilus citellus. NCBI lineage: Eukaryota > Metazoa > Chordata > Mammalia > Rodentia > Sciuridae > Spermophilus > Spermophilus citellus. The sequence goes on along the minus strand of NC_138189.1, from coordinate 14,982,999 downwards.
CATCTTGATTATGCTGTGTCTATGGAAATCCTCCAATGTTTAGAAAACCTAAGGGAACTAAACATTTAATTAGCCAACTTATCCTTTAAATTTAATTTGGCCTTCCATTATTCATAGTGCCTTCCCAGAGTTACTATTTGCTCATTCAAGTTGAAAACCCTGAGTCCAATGGAAATTTAATTCAATACATCAAAAACTTACTCAGAGTTTCTAAAGGTCAAGTCTTATACTAGACCCTGGGGATACAAAAAACAATGTTTTCATCCTTCATGTATAACCAGAATTTATATGCATAATCATCAAAATAAAATTAAGGTAGCCATAATTAACAAGTATAATGGTGGTTTCATCTGGGTGGTGAGATAATGAATGGCTACTAACCTCTTCTTTTCTATTTTTCTGAACTAAACCTAAACCTGAATCTTTTTTACAATGACCATGTGTTACTCTTAACACTATATGGGAAAACAAAAAACAAAACAAAACAAAAACACTAAACCTTCTTTTATGGAAGTAGAAAAAAGGAAAATGAAGAGTGAATACAGATTGTGTATTTTAATGTGGAGCAAATTTACCTTAATAAAACAAGAAAAATAAACTTTTCTCTTCAAAAAGTCCCAATCACTACTGTTATTAGAAACAATTTGACACTCTGAGATCCTGTATGACAGCAAATGAGCAAAGGCATTGTGACATGACCCATCAGTTTAAGTGTTTGAAATCCCTTCTAAGGTAAGTATTCACTAGACCATAAGAGTCTCTTTGGTTTATATTTTTTACTATTTATAATGTAGATAATTTACTGTTTCTGAAGCTTACTGGGGAATAATAAATGACACTTCTGAAGAAGAAACAAGAAATTTTATTCAAAGAAGTAAATAAAGTATGCCATTGGGACACAGGTTGTTGTTTTTGTTTGTTTTAGTTTGGTAAATGCAAGTGGAAAAAATGAGTTTTGGCAAAGTTCTTGAAATTGTCAGGCTTACATTGGAAATCTGGGCAATATAATAATACTCAAAGAAATAAACAGAAAACCACAAAACAAATATTTATAACCAAATACCTACCAAAGTATTTATCAGTGAAATAAAGTCTGAATTAGTAGCTGCAAACTCATATCAGAAATTGTGAATCCTCCCTCATAAAGCCATCTTTCAGGTTATACATATCTGGAAGATTTGTATATATTACCCATAGATTTCAACCAATCATAGGCAACCATTTAAAAAATCACTGCAATCTCTTTTTTAGTTAACTAGCTCCAGATTGTTCTGAAAATAATTTTCTCCACGCTTTGGCTGATCATAAAAATGCAATGGCAGCTTCAGAGGAAGAGCAAAGAGTAGGACTATGCATTCACTCTTTTAACCTTCAACCTATCACCCTTTACTTTCCCTGTACTTACACTTTCCATCTGTCAACAAGTGCTTGTAATTTTATTGCACTGTCCTGTAGTTTATGCAGAGTTGGTATTATTTTACAGAGTTCTGTTAATGGACTGGATAAATGGTAATGCTATTTAAACTAGTCTCCAGCTCCAACAAACACAGCTGCAACTGTACTACTATTTCTGAGCAAACATCTTGACCTGAACATGTAGTGCTCTCTCAACCCGTCCAAAGAGAAATTGGAGCAGACAGCAAAGGGAAAGCATATTTGGCCGCTAGCAGCAATCAACCATGTCGAATCATAATTCATATACAGTGTACCCTCTTTTTCTTTTATACTGCATTCAGAGGCTGCAAAAAAAACATGTGTGCTTCTTCTCCTGGCATCTCATTTTCAGCCAAGAGTAAAATGGTGATTATTCATTACAAGAGCACAAAGAAAATCTATGTATTGTTCCATATATCAGGATAGCTTTCACATAAGCAATGCTAAAATTTTAACTACATATATTTAAAATTACATATTCAAAATTAACTATACAGTAGATTGGTAATCTTTTTTGTTGGTAATAGATTAGGAAAAATGCATTAAGATAAAAGGTACAAATAAGTAAGAAAATAAGTAAATTGAGATAGTATATAGCATCTATATTAATTTATAAAGAGAAAACACATTATAAATTTATTTCTTTTCTAAGTTCTGGATGTGCATGTCTTTACCACATTATACAGTCAGGAACCTATGGATCTCATATATATATATATATATATATATATATATATATATATATATATGCAACAACCAATCAAGAGCTTTCTTTGTCCTAATACCCATGTTATTTTTTAAAAATCCTAGATACTTTCTTCTATCACTTATCTTTCTTGTGCAAGAAATATTACTTTTTAAGTTAACATTTTAAAGGATACTTTCACAAGTAGTTTTGAGCACATTTTGCCACCTACCAGAACACTTGTTTCAGGTGAGCTATTAGGCACATGTATCAGAGGAAGAAAATTTGAACCTGCATCCCTGCTCTTTGTAGTATAGTCAGCTTTGCAAACTTTTTGTCGTTTATTTCAAAACTTTTTGTTTGTTTATTAAAGGCTCCTAAATGAGCAATCACAGTCATTTTTAAAAAGTGGTCACATGTAGCTGATCAGTTTGCCTCTCAAGAGAAAAATACAATTGTTATCAATTTATCTAAGTCTAATTCAGGTGAGGTGACCATTCCTCAATTCTAAAAGAAAATTCCTTGCTAGAGAATGCAGATAAAAACTAAGCCTCTATATTTCTATATGCAGCCAGTGTCCATGTCAGCTGTCAAATACCAGATAAAGAGGGCCACTTTATCTTAAAGTTTAATATTAAACATTAAGACATCAAGGTATAACTTCAGGGATATTAACGTATCCATGTCCCTACTGTAGCTACTCTCACCTAACAAACACAACTTGGATTCCATTACTCCCCAGGGAACATTCTTTGTGCCAAACAAGCCCATGAAAATTTCTGAATGTATTTCCCAGCTCTCCATTTTCTCAGATTTTAATGTGCCTTTAATGAATTAGGAAACTCTGTCATCTTTTTAAGCGTTCTGGTTTTTTAATTCACTTCTCAAATATTCCAAAACATTTTTTTTCATATAGAAGCTTTGGAAAGTTATAAAAACAAAACCAAACATAAGAGAAAAATCTCCTGGTCTACTATGTGACATTGTCAAAGAGGGCAGAAAGTCAGACAGAATATTGTCTGCTGATGGGAAATTCTACAGCAGATTGTGCTACCTGAAAACTCAAAGGGAAATTAACACAAGAATTACTTCTAGAATAAACATCAAACCCTCTTGTTTCTCAGAGATTGGGCTGAGAGTACTTCCTCTACTCTCCTCTTTTCAACTTAATACTTTTAATTTTACATTACAGTTGTTCCATTTAAAGTCATTTGTACAGTACATGGAAAACAACTTTGTAAACTACTGAGTTTTGGTTTTCAAGGTACTCTATTACCAGAGGAATTGCTTAACAGTGCTCTTTGTATGCTAGCTTTGAAGTCCATCAAGACTACCTAATGCAGAAAGAGAAACACTAAGAAAACCAACTCTGGCCATTGTGAGAAAAACCAAACACAAATATTTAAATATAAGTTTCAACTCACATATATACATATAATTTTTATAGCAGCGCTACATCCTATTTCCTTGGGAAGATGGCCCCTGGAGAACATTTGTTAAAAAGAGGATTCTTGGGCTGGGGATGTGGCTCAAGTGGTAGCGCGCTCGCCTGGCATGCGTGCGGCCCGAGTTCGATCCTCAGCACCACATACCAACAAAGATGTTGTGTCCACCGAGAACTAAAAAATAAATATTAAAAATTCTCTCTCTCTCTCTCTCTCTCTCTCTCTCTCTCTCTCTCTCTCTCTCTCTCTCTCTCTCTCACCTCTCACTCTATCTTTAAAAAAAAAAAAGAGGATTCTTCATTTGATTGCTTAACGTAGACTTAAATTGGACCAATTAAGCAACAGAGAACACAAAAAGAAGAAGAGAAATACTGCCAGTGAATTTGGCTACCCTTGGAGAAACAATGTCAAGAAAGTCACACTAGAGAGAAGATGTGATGTGTCTGTGGGAAAGTTTTGCCTAGAGTGAAATAAGGTATTCAGGGACCAAGCTGAGATTCTGGCTTCAATGGGGGTGTGTGTGGGAAGGCTGTCTTCCTATTTTTGAAATCAGTAACAACATTGAACTTACAGGTTACAAAGCCTTGACTACAAAAGTCACAACAAAGCAACATGTTTATTTTCTGTACAAACACTACCATATGGGACTCCCCACCATCCAGGTGGGGCCACTCTGAACAATTTACTCCATAGATCCCAGCAGTTTTTTTTTTTCACAACATATATGAGCATCAGTAATCACTGCTATTTATTTTTCCAACACTTTGTAGCTTATCCACCATCTGTATAACATCATTCATATGGCTGAAAATCTAATTTTAAAAGCCTTCAAAAATGTGTTTTCACTATTATACATTATTAGGTCAGTGAGCAAGCATTCCAGGGATGAAAAACTGATTCTACCTAATACTCACATTATGATATTTTAAAGAACTACTTCCCTTTAACAACCTATGATGCATTTGACATAAATACCTTACTTTCCAGTCATTGATTCTGCAGAGTTTGGAACTTGGTTTTAAAAGGGAACATTTAAAAGTGAATTTACAATTTTCTTTCAATAGCTGATAATAAAATTTTCAGACTAATAAACACTACTCCTTGGTTACAGAAATAATACCAAAAAAAAAAAAAACTGAGATCAACTTTACAAGAAAACACTGTCAACTTCCTTTTAAGAGGAAACATAGTAATTTCCCCTTCAGAATTAATTCAGACTTTTCCATTAAAAATAGGTAAATCTCACCATCATAAAATAATCAAAAAAAAGAATACCACTATTACAACCACACATAAATAAACCACTGAATGCTAACCAAACAAGCCACTGGAACCACTGGAAAACTAAACATATATTTCCTTCAAAACATAATAAAGGCAGAGCTGGGAATATAGCTCAGTTGGTAGAGTGTTTGTCTTGCATGCACAGGGTCCTGGGTTCAAACCCCAGCACCACAAAAAAGAAAAAAAAAGCATAAAAAGGGCAAACTTTCAATTCATCAATATATTTAAACACAGATTCCAGGAAAGCACAAGGAAACAGATCCAAAGCACATCTAATAAAACACAAGGTACTACCCAAAGCAACACTAACAGTGTGCATCTACTTACAGTCTGTATAGCTTCGAGGTCCCAAGAAACAGCAACTCAGGAAACAGCTGAAGGTGATTTCTGTTTAAACGCCTTTTGAGAAAACAAAAACAAAGCTTATGTTACATACAGAATACCCAACAATGAGACTGCGATTTGGTAGTGTCATGCCTCATCCTGAATTTCAAGTAAGAATGGAGTGACATTCAAGAGAATTCAAGCATTGCAAATCAAAAGTTGGTTACACCTTTGGTTACATGACTCTTTAAAGCAATTTTCCATTATGCTCACTCAGATGATGACTGCTGAGCCTTAACTCTAAACTCAAATCTCCTGCAACATCAGTCAACCAGAATATACACAATGGTGAAAGATTTCATGACTCAGGCTCAAGTCTGTGAAGCAACTTCCATATACAACAGAAATTGTACAGGAAATGGTTGTCTTAAAATAATTCGCACTCTGTCCTGAATGACCTAAGTTTTCAGTCATTGTGGGGAGATGGAGATTTCAATTTTGTTACCTCTATTTAGCTAAAAAGTAAAAATAAAAGTGTGATGGGCTGGGATTGTGGCTCAGTGGTAGAGTGCTTGCCTAGCATATGTGAAGCACTGGGTTTGATTCTCAGCATGGCATATAAATGAATAAAATAAAGGTCCATCGACAACTAAAAAGAATATTAAAAATATATAAATAAAATAAAAGTGTGACACAATGTTAAGTATGGTTTGTCCTTATAGGAAAAATCAGAAGAAAGCCAACAAAGTTCACACCTCAGCCCAAAGCCTCTCAACCCTTCATTGAATTTAATGCTCAGAGTTATAGTGAATGGTGATGTCATAAATTGCTTAAATATCTTTTAAATGTTTAACTGATGTTGGAGTGTTTTAGATGTTTTAGAAAGAATTTGATTCCAACTCTAACTCAATTTAAATCCTGATGTAATATGACAATTCTTTTGGACTACACACATCTATGAACAGCGTAGGTGAATTCTACCCACATACCCAATTCTTTAAGAGTTGGTTTTAACATTAAATTCAAAATAATAGCCTATTTCTTTTTCTAGATCTAAATTTAAAAAATATAAATCTAACATAAAATACACACAATCTGCTTAATTTACAAGAGTATAAGTAGGTGCAGAAACTAACATCACACTGAAGAAACCAGAGGTATTTCTTAAGTCTTCAAAATACATATGGGGACAGAAAAAGCATATCATTCTTGATGTAGTTAAAGGATTCTCAGGTAGAAGCAGAATTACATTTAGTCTCTAGAGGGCAGAAATGAGACCAGTAATTGTGATTCCTAAGAAAGATAGTAAGGAGTTCTTTCTAAGAATTAGGGATATTAAGAAATGGAAATATCTACCCTGAGATCAACCTTGAGAAACTGTCCACTACTTATCCTAGATATACTCAAGGAGTGTATGTTTTTTTTTTTTCTGTTGAGAACATGATAAAGGGCAATCCTATATTAAGTGAGAAGCTGGACCAAGTGGACTTCAGAATTCCTAATTCTAAGATGTCACAAGGCGATGAATGTGAACACAGCTTTGGTTACATAACTCATATCACTAAGAAGTTGTTCATTGACAGAAACATTCTCAGCATTTAATAAAATGTACACTAATTTTAAAAAAGGATGCCAAGACAAATAAAGGGAAAAGAGTAAAAGCACAGATGAAAGGATGGGCTTACTTCGCACTTACACTAGATTTTAGGAATAAAGTACATAACAAGGTAAAATGGAACCCAAAAGTTTCTATTCTCTATTGGGCATGATTCTGAGAAAGAAGTACTTCCCAATCCCACCATTATCCATTTTTGATAAAATAAAGCCTGATTTTGATTTGCTAAATTCACCTCCAAAGAAAGTAAATTACAAATATTCACAACAGTGGTAATGAAAATTTTTCTAGAAAAGCAGTCATTCGTGGAAGGAGGTATATTGTCCAAAGAGCCATTTCTGATTCCTAAAACAGCAGAGATGAGATTTCTTAATCATATCCAAACCATGTAATTAACAACTGTCATCCAATTCTTTAGCCATAGCAGCCATGCTCCTTCAAACCTGAGTTCCTGCAGAGGCAGCTCTCTGTGTAGGGGGCTTCCCTTTTCATCAAAAGTTGCTTTACTTACATCCTCTGTGCAACTTTCCAATTCTACATAGATTCAACACCTCCCTTGGTTATGTCCCCAAAATACTTGATAAGTAAAAGTCCCTCCACTATATGATATTTATTCAAGTGTGGTCTCTTCCCACCAGCCTGTGAACTCTTCAAGGGTAAAGACCTTGTCTTTGTATTTCCTCCCGCCTTTTCTGGTACTTAACTGGGTTTTAAAGCAAAACAGAAGGCAAAGAGAGAAGTCTGTTCTCATTTAACATGCCCTTCCCTGGCACTTAGTAGGGTCTTAGATATGTTGATTGACAACAGACTGTCCTCCTCTTTTGATATTGTTCAGCAAGAGCTTGACATAATTTTATACCCAGAGAGCTTTCCTCTGGCATACTTCTAGTGATGCCTCTTCAGGTTTGATGCTACACTCTGGCTAAGGAAAGCCCCACCATCCTACCAGCTTCCACATGTCCCAGGCAACACTAATCTTCTTCCTTTTCCATCAACCTCTTTGCCCACTCTCTTGCCCCCACCTGAAACATTCTCAGCATCACTTAGAGTTGAAAGAAATTTAATGAGTTTAAACAAATCCAGAAATGCAAGTGAATGACAGCTGTCCGTAGCTTTCTTGTTAGGGGTCTGCATCAATACAACTTCATGTGTTGTGAAAAAGTAGATATTTCAGAGTAGGACCTGCTCTTAATTATCAACTTCATATTCCCAGTGTTTCTTAATTTGCTCCATGAGTAGTAGGTAAGTGCATTAAGCTTACTATGTGATACTCCCTGTTCTGCCAGGTTTACATGAACTATCTCATTCACTCTTCACAATATCCCCCGTGTAGGTACAACTTTTAACTGCTGTTTTGGAGGGAGACATGGAGCTCAAAGACTGCTAGAATTTGAATTTAAGTGGCATGACTCCAGAACATACTTTCTGAGATACAGAAGAACACAGACTAACATTCCTAAACAATAATTCAAAATAATGTATTGCTGAAACTTTACTTTTCACCAATTTTTCCTTCAGAAAAACATAGTTTTGTATAACCAGTCTCTTAAATATCTACAAACTAATCACCTGAAAATAAAACCCCATGTTTTCTTTTTTTAAAAAATGACTCTATATTCACCTTTTAAATGTCTGTTTTAAATACCTATGGTTGAGAGAAAAAGAAAAAAAATACAGGTGAAATTTTTTTTTCTCTGAATTCAAGTATTTTTTCACTCTTTCAGGAAAGCAATTATGAATGACCTTTAAATATGTTTAAACCAACTATGAAACATTTCCATTTTAAGCATCAGACAAGATAGTATTAGACAAAAAGGGCCGCCGGTATCAGTAAGTGATGTGTAATAAGCAAATAGAAAACAGGACATGTTTGCTGGTTTTTAAAATTTTTGTTTTTTGGTTTTTGTTTTTTTCTTAAAAAGAGTATGTTCACTTTGGGTTCCTGGACTCCTGTTATATTCTCTCTTCCATCAGTACTAAGGTTAATTGGACACAAAAAACAGTAAAAAAGAAAGAAGCTCTTCCAAAAAATATTCAATAAAGCAAATATTTGAAAGGAGAGATTATTGTACAAAGACCATAAATTAAATCCTTAATCTAAAGAGCAGTTTTTTAAATCTAGAATTACAATAAAGACTCTTAAGGTGCAAAACAAGTCCTTAAAAAGAGCTGAAGAAAAAGTTATCTTCCTTCCAATTCCACATACAAAACAATTGTTAGTGGCTTAAAGAGCAGTGTTATAATAAGAACTATAACAAAAGTGAGCTGCTGATATTAAAATGTGATAGTTGCGGACAGGAAAACAGATATAATGAACAGATGATACTGAGCAGGACTGTTTATGGGGCCCACATAAACTTGCTCATTGTACAGACTAGGTAAGTCAACTGTGACTGCTCAGAGCAAGGACACTTAATGACATTTAATCATGTCTGAGGAGATAGCAGAGGTAAAATGACACCTAGCTCTGCATCATCATCCATAGGTGGAATCTGCCTCCAAGATTCCAAGACTGTCTGGGAATTTTCTGGATGGCATTCCTGGATTGAGAAAGGTTCGTGATCTTTCTCCCAGACACTTTATTTTAGAGCAAAGATGAGAAGGAGTCCCAATAAGTGCTCATTCTCTGGTACCAGCTAATTTTGAGTCTGACTTTCATTAGAGTGAATGACCTTTCTGTGTCATGCAAAACACCATTGGCCTCTGAAATGCTGATTCTTAACAACCTTTATTCCAAGGGCACCTGAACATTATTGACAAGCTTTGTTCTAAATTATCATGTGCTGGCTGCTCCCGTGACTCTTGTCCTTTCATAGACAATATAATCTCTTATTTTATTCAACTTCTACGTCAATTTAATTAATATTTGTAATCTTCCATCCAATTTAAAATGTAAAAGAAGAACAGTTTTACTAAAGCCAGTGAAAAACTCATGCTTTTTTTCTTACATGTCATTCTCAATGTAGGGTATTTTTGCAGCACACTTGGTCTGTAATAAACATCTGATAAATTTGCCTTAGAAAGTTTATCATTTCCAACCTCCTGTTTCTCATACATAAATGGCCAGGAATAGAACTAATTAGTTCCCTATTTTGACCTCTTCTTAGACAAAATTTCCAATTATCTTTTCTTAAATGTTTTTATTCTAATATTTTTAGATCAAGTATTTTAAAATTTATCATGCATTACAAAAAACATAAATTTTCAACAGCATTATCAATTTAGCTTGTATTAAATAAACAGTTCTGTATTTTAAGTAGTGATATCAATGATAATTTCATCCCTTGTATTCTGTGCTATACAGGTCAACTCTTTTTAGTAAAAAAAAAAAAAAAAAAAAAAAAAAAAAAAAGGCTGCTTCCTATTTAGTTCTTTTACTTATTCATATTTCTCTACAATTCAAAAAGTTTATGACAAATATTCTGAAACAAAACGTGAAGAATTTGGATTATCTTCATGTCTCTTCTGTTAATCACATACTACATGCTAACAGAAACTCAGAATGAAATTAACAGTATAATACATATAGTGTTGCATAATTTTAATATACAGTGCATAAATTTGTTATGCACACACATTAATAGTTAAGATAACATAATTTTTAAATCAACTTCTGAGAAATAAGAGGTATATTGAAATGCATAATGATAGTTCTTTAGGCACTGTGTGCAAAGAATTTTGTGAAACTGTACATTACCTTACCTAAATCATCTACTACCAGTATAAGCTATACCATAATATATATCCTTGTTTTAAAGATGAGGAAACTGAAATTTTTAAAGATGAAGCAAGGTGTTCAAGATCTCATAGGGAAACCATAATTAAGGATATATATATATATATATATATATATATATATATATATATATATATATATATATCTTACCTAATGTTTCTGTTTCTAAAAGAGGGAGGGAAAGTTTGTATTTGGTTAGAAAGTATAGTCAACAATAAAACTGATAAGTATTTGCCTGGTGTTTCAGGAGACACCAGGCAGCAGCTGTGAATATTGCAAGGTGCCTCTACACAGGAGTTCTAGATAATTCAAACTCTGTGTTCCAACACCAAATCCTAAAACAGCCTCACAAAGCCAGTCTTTCAGAACTGCCTACCTGCATTCAGAGTAGATGGATGTTCAAATTAGGAAACCAAATTTTTTTTTTTTGTAAATGCTATCTTGAAACAATATTTCAATTTTGATAGTACCAGTTTATTCCTATTATTATCAAGATTTCATTCTGAAAGGATTTCTACCAATGAATATTCCTTCCAGACCAGCAGATATAACTTTCTTTGAAAAAAGATAAAAACAATACATATGAAGTCCATGCACAAAAGTCTCATTCTGTGCAAAGTTGGGAAATGCAGTGTAGAAGGCATAACTCAGCCAGAAAGGTATCCATCCAAAAGTAATGAAAAGCAGAATAAAATGTAAAATATTTGACATTCACTGCTTCCACAAATACCTTGTAACAGTGCAAACGAAGCTACTCATTTCAAAGGAGGTATAAAAGACACAGCATCCAGCAAACACCGTCACAAAGGATGAGCCCAAAACAGATGTGGGAAAAATAAACAGCCTTGCTGCTTCAGAATTTATAAGGGCAAACAGGCCTTCTCACCACAGTTTGACTTCAGAGACCATAAAAACAGGTTGCACAAGAAAACCTCTCAGATGGATTGAATATTCTGCTAAACTTACAACAGCTCATTTGCATTAAAGCTTTCTATGGCCAGAGTCAGGAAATACAATTTAAAATAGTCCATGTGTATTTATTTTAGAGTATTTTTACCTTATGCAACGTGCACACTCAACCTCTGTTAGTTTGATATATTTCTTTAAAGAGAATTTCTAAGAAAGCAACCACAGTGCCTTTCAACCTAGGTGCAAAGATACCAGAGAACAACTCTTGAAATGAGCTCACATTCCTGTCCAAGGAGAGAGCATGGTTTGTTTGTCCTTACAATAAGAAAAGATATATATTATGTGTTGCCTACAAACTTGTAGGATGAGTCAGAAGAGGGGTTCTTGACATCCTTGATGAACAGGATAAACTGTGCTTTCCTTCAGACCTGTTCCACCACATATTCTCCACTTGAATTCATGTGTAGCAACCCACAACAAAGGCTGTAGAGTGCCAGGGCTCTCAACCTCACACTGTCACTTGCTTATGAATGGAGTGTTCATGAAAAGAGGACTAATTCAGCACCACCCTGGGAAAAGAAAAGAAATGTGCCCCTTGGATATTCTTTGATAAAAATACAGTATTTATTCAAAGATAGGCTCTTTGGGAAGAGACTAAGATTTCTCTAAATTAAAATGAATATATTTGATTTGCATCAACTTGTTGGAAATTTTGTTATTTTTGTTTTGTGTTTACTCTGCAGGAACTTTAAAATACTTAACAGGCTTATTTTTCAGGATTCAACATATGGCTACATTTTCAATATTTTAAGGACAAATTTATCCAGAAAAAAAAATGAATAGCCAGAGAAAATTTTAAGGAAAGAAAATGTCATTTTAAATAGAAAGAGACTAAAACTGGAAAGATTTAAAGAAATATTTGTCTGAAAAGCACATTGTTAGTGGGAGAAGACGGCACAGTCTGTGTACTTGCCTTTATCACTTCAACAATTTCCTTATTGAAGATTATAAGGTGATTGTAATGTCCAGGAAAAGCCTAATATCCAAGATTTTCCTTGGTATGCTCTTGGTCTCTTAATATAAGCTAGACAAACATATCTAAGTTTCATTTTTGCAGTACTGAAGTAACTACCAAAATGTCTTTGAAATGACAGCCTTAAACTTTCTTATACTCTTGCATTTGGGTTATGAAGGAATTTTCAAAAGAGGAAGACGGTTTTCAATAGTGGAACCCTTAAGTATTCTAGCTTGTCAAAAAAAAAAAAAAAAGGCCGTAAAATATAATTCCATGACTACAAAGCATTATCACAATCGTACATGAATTGTAAATTTATGTAAGCTACAGAATTTTATACCAGCCCACAGAACTTCTGGGTCCCAATGTTACTTTAAAAAAAAAAAAAAATACTATCTAGAGAATTATGTACCAGCTGAGAAATATCTTGTATTAGTAATTTTGTCTGGAGAATTTATTGTGGATATATAAAGGTATCTTCTAGGAAGTACATGAAAGAAGCATACTTCCTAAGTGTTCTGAATTGTTACTGTAGTTAACTGGTATTTTTTTTTTCCCTCTTAATTGATTTGTACTGAATTAGCTAGTCGTTTAACCACATTAGATTTCTATAGAACTTTCTGATTAAACTATAGGAGACCAGCTAATACAATATAAAAAGGTTTAAAGTACTCAAGGTTTCATTTTTTTCCCAGAAAAACTGGTACTGCTGGCAATACAAAGCCTTTTAGAAAATCTGCCACTACACGTGGTAGGTCTGGGAGTGTGGTGGCAGAGTGACGAAACAGGAAGGTGTGTAGGTGCAATTAACTTAGTCCCTTTACAGTGATTCATAACCACATTCTGATGATGACCACATCATCTGATGTCGTTTCTAAACAACACAAAGAAGGGAGTGAAAAGGAAACAAGAGGAGAAGGTGGGGAAAAATAAACCAAAGGAAAGGGGGAAGGGAGAACACAATGAGAGGAAGAAAGACATGAAGGAGGGAGAGACAGGAAGAAAGGGATGAGGAAGGAGACAAGAGAAAGGAAGGATTTCAACATCCATGTACTTCTTGACATTTGGCCTTGAGATTTTAGAATTGCATCCATTCTTTGAAGTAGAAAAAATATCTTTCTCTTGTAGCTATACTGCTTTGATTTACAAATAATAGCTTTCTTATTCCATGCTAACATTAAATTCAACTTAACAACAGGATCCTGCTTCTTACAGATTAAAAAGTTGGATTTATAAAAAGGCATAGTTCTTCTGCTTTCAGATCTTTTTTCCCCTCTAGATCAAGTGTAAAGGACATCAAAATAAAATAAGAGATAAATATAACTTTGAAATTTTCACAAAAATCATTTACAATTATTTTATCACTTTAAAATGAAAATAATTTAGAACCATACATTACACACAAGTAAAATAAACATTTTTATTTATTTTTTTGATCTTCATACAAGGAAAGAAAATTAAATCACTGTTCACTGTATGGATGGTATTTACAACATATGCCTGCACTTATACATCTTTTCATAATTGAGAGTTCCAGTATAAAATCTCACATCTAAATTATTAAAAATCATTTAAGTTTACACAATTCAAAGCTAAAGTTAATTCATTGATTACTTCCTATCTTTCACATAGTCCCTTGCTGTTCTTTGAAAAAGCAAGCAATTTTGTGATGTTAAATGACCCGGATTAAAATAAGGGTATATACCAGAGGCCATAATAATCTGAGAATGATACTCACAAGATAGGTTTTTTGTTGTTGTTTTAGGTTTTTATTTTTAAAACAATATGCTGAACAAAATTTAATTTTTTTGTTTCACAATAACTTGAATGCATTCCTTAGTAAAACTGCTTGCCATTTAATGTATTTAAAAAATAAATATTTGAAAAGTGTATCCACAATGTTCCTAAGAAATGGTTTTGAATTCCAGAGTCCCAAGGAGATGAATTGGCTGTCAGATAACAATGTGCTTCCATCAGATGGACTTGGCAGTTGTAAACAAAAGGAATTTTTCTCAGCTTTTCCTCACAAATATGAAATATTTGCTCTCAGCCAACAGCTGGGGTGATTTAAAGAAGTCCTGCATATATATTAGTTTTCATTCAAAATTACAAATTCTCCTCCCACTCTGAAACATCTGACTTAGTCTTAGTAGAACAGAAAATTGTTCTGAGATGAAGTGACATTCCCAAAGGAAGGCAAAGTCAAAAAATAGTACCACTTACAACTCTAATCAAATTTCAGATAATATAGCGTCTGGTTAATAATTTTTAGGAAAAGTTAATTTAGTCAAGATGAAAGTTCAAATGATATTTGAAAGTAGCTTGAAAAATAACCAGAAAGTATGTTTTCTTCTAGTCTTTCTTAAAATATTTACAATATAACCAAAGTAGAGGCTGCAGGAAAAACCATTAAGACTCCTTCTATGATTCAAAAATTGTTTAAAAACCAAGATATAGATACTTCTTTGTGACTGCTAGAAGTTATTCTTGGCAAAACTGTATATATACATAATACATATATAATATATATATTATATACATATATATTATATATGTATTATGTATATATAAAATTATGAAATTTTCTATTCATTTAAATGATTATATCAATATTTTAAAAATAGATGGATTAAAGATATATTTGTGAGTTAGTCACAAAGCCTATGAATGCTTCTGAAGAACATCAAATAATAAATAATTTCAGAATAATTTTATGTATTTAGACATAGGTTATGAATTTATGAACTTTACTATGAATTCAACCAAATATTTATCTTGTTTTTACTTTCCCCCCAAACTAGCTCAAAGTAGTGTTTTAAATTTATTTTGAACTCTACAATTATATTCCCCATATTTCAGTATTTATCATGGCCAAGTTTTATAATAAATATAGTACACATTTCTGTGTTTTACTTGAAGTCATAAAAATGAAATCTATGCATTTATAAATATCTCAGAAGATAACCAGTCATTTTTCAACTTATGGACAATTACACAGAATTAACTTCTGCCTTTGGGCCTAGTGTATACAACTGTGTGTTCTGCTTAAAGTGAATATATTTTGTTATTTGAAATAAGAGTGTTATTTGTATATAAAGTGACTATTAAATCAGATGTGAAAACTGTTAAATAATTGTTACTACTTTTAGTAAATCTGTTACTTGTCCTAAGAATACAAACCTTCTAAAGTGAAATAATCAAGATCTATGAGACATGAAATCACATTTCAAACTACAAAGTCTGTAATTTTTTTCTATTTCAGATAGAGGTTTGGTCTGATGTAAATATATACTGTGAACCTAAAAAAAATCCTCAAGTAATAAATATAAATCCATTAAGAATTTGTGTCTAAAAAATAGATTTTAATTTGAAGGTTACATTTAATTTTGGAAAAACAAAGGTCAATGTTACATGACTACACATTGATAACAGATCTTACTTTGGTAATCTTTCTTATTTCCCAAAAGGAATATTTGAAAAGCTACTATAGCATAACAAAATAAAGCTGTGAATAACAATTATTAATAATGTTCACTCTACTGATAAAAAGTTAAATCATCATCAGAAAAAAATATAATATCACTAATGATACACCAAGTAACATCATAGAAATTAAAATTACTATTAGAAAAACATCCCTTCCATATGTACTATTAATAGGAACAAAAGGTCCACCTCTCTTCCTGCATAGGCAAGCAAACAAATCAGATGAACAAATAAGAAAAACATGTATGTACATCTTTCAGTACCAAAGCAATGGTTACCAAGTATAAACATCTCAGAAAAGTAAATTTGTGCTTTATTACAAATTAATATCCTATATCCAGAAACTCTACTTGTTGTAAATTTGTCTGAAAACCACTTACTCATCTTCCCCCCCCCTTTTTTTTTGCAAGCTGTTTAAAGCTAAAACATGAAATCGAAGACATAAGCCTTGAAATTCAAGTGTTTGTAAAAATACAGTCATGTTGTCATGAGTTTGGAATTGAAAATACTTACAGTCTCTCTAGTTCTTTAAGATCCTGGAATGCTCCCCTTTCAATGGTGGTAATCTTGTTCTCCATAAGCTGACTGAAATGAAAAAAAAAAATGTAACATGCTTCTTAATGTTACCATCTAAGTCAATTTCAATTCAGCAACTGAAAATTTATAACCTCTTTCTCTCTTTAAAATTAGATTTTGCTCTGCTTTGAGAACTAGGAGCAAATTTAATGGTGATATATGTGAAAGAACTCATGGAGAAGAAAAAGCATCCACATCACAAAACTTTTACAGAAACATTAAAGCAGTTTCTCACTAAATTTACTATTCAAACTCTAAACCTTAAATATAACAGAAAAGCAGTGAAATTGCAGCTTTGATAGCTGTTTTTGGTACACTGATTTTCAACTGTGTTCTTAACTACAGTAATTCATCATACACATATTCAATTATGACTTATGGATACCCATCAGCAACCAAAATATTTCATAAGGACCAAAATATGTTTTAAAAATTGAACACTGGGTATATAGAGATCAAAAGTATATGACCTTTAAGACATAAATATATACAATCTTGTGGAAGAAAACAAGTTTATGTAGCATTGACTTTGAATAATGGTTTATTCACAGCTAAATTAACCCACTAAGTAAAGAAGTAATCATAGTGCAACTATTTTATGTAAGCTACAAAGATATTAAAGGTAAGGAAATTAAAGGTAAAATATAACTAATGATGCTGTTTTATAGATAAACATTTTTCTACCTAAGCTCTGTTAAAAAGCTGGATGGCTTGATTTTAATGTTAGAAATTACTTTTTCTTAGAAAAAAAGGTCTAAATATTTTTAGCTCAATACTATTAAACCACAGATATACCTGAGTTTTTTCAAGTTAATCTCAAACACTAAAATATCAGATGTCACACATTATTTATTCACACTATGAAAGCGACTGTTCTACAAGTTTATATGCATAAGGCACTTAGGGTATGCTAAAACAGTCTTAGGGTCATTTCTATAACATTGTTTCTATGGCATGTGTCCAAACTTAAAATGAAAGCCCAAATTTTTACTAAAAGTTGTGCTTTTAGTAAAATAAATAAAGAAACCAAGGCCTTTACATTTTTAAAATTTCTGTCATTGGAAAGGTTTGAAAAACTAATACTATTAAAAATTCTCAAAGTGCAATCTTGAATACAATACAATTCCCCATATTAGAGAAGAACACTTACAGAACTCTTAAGTGTCTAAGGCCCACAAAATCTGTCTTCGTAATCCGTGTGATGTTATTTCCATTCAAATCCCTAAGAGACAACCAGAAAATGAAAGCTCCATTTTATTTCTATTAACTTAGTTAAGCAAAGTTAAATTTAAAGTAGGTTTGAACTTTTAAGCTTAAAAATTAAATTAATTAGTGTATGGTTTAGAAAACAAATGGGAGAGAGAAGGGGCAACCACAACCTTTGAAATAATATTGCATAAATGCTCAAGTTTACAAAGTTCATCCTGGCTGGCCCATGATGACAAGAAAACGAAGTAATTGTATTATCATGAAAATTGTTCTTTTGGTGTGTGTGTGTGTGTGTGTGTGTGTGTGTGTGTGTGTGTGTGTGCTTTTGATTTTTGCTTTTATAAGGATGTGTGTATCGAATTCACAGGTATTCTGTTATTTTCCTATTACTAGAGTTCCCCTCGGAAAGTTAAAGGAATCATATTCTCATACTACTCAAGAACAAAGTTTTAAATCTAGAAAGAACACTATCCTTAGGGGAGCATGGTGGCTAAACTTCCTAAGGTAAAGAAGAAAGTTAGAAGGCCATCAAAAGAAATGCACTTCAAAGACCTGCATTTACTTTCCAACAATTCTATGTTTGTATGAAAACTAAACTCTTTATTTGCAGCTCAGGGAACCCCGCTGTGATTGTAAAGCGAAAACTACTAGCGGGGGCAATAATGGAAGTTGTATTCAGGCCCTAACATTTTTGTTCAGATTTCAGCACCACTTTTCCTTCAAGAGTCACAACCCTTTTTTTTTTTTTTTTTTTTTTCTGGCATCTCAGGTCAAGATCTAAACTTGCCCTGCCTCCAATCATTTCAAGTAAAACCAGCTTTTGCTGAGGTTCGAATATGCTCCTGCAAGGTCCTAAATTCTCTCTTACTTTCGTCCTAAAAACTTCATGTTTGAAATATGTATTTTAAGTTTTTACTTTGTCAATGATAAAATTTTATAAGACAACACTGACTACTATTTTCTGAACCTCTTTAAAAATCCCTTTACAGGGATTTTTTATTTTCCCAAGGATCCAAAACCCAATTGTCATTTTTCCCCCGAGTGCATTCCCTTTTGGTTGAGTAAGACACGTTAGTGCTTACGCTATAAACTAATTGGAACAGCATGAAATGACAAGTACAAAAACAGAATTCTGCATGACTTTCCTTCCTTTTTTGCCTATTTCTACATGTTGAGCAAAGTCTCATTAAGTTGTTCCGAAAATCGTCGGGGTCCTTTATCGGCTATTCGATATAACAAGGAATCCCTACCTCCCACCCGAGGCAAATGTCGGGGATCACATGTTGATGAGGCAACCCTGGTAAGGCCCAACTTGCGCAGCACTAAGGGTTTGGAGTGGGCGACCCAGTGAGGCTGGGGGACAGATGAGCCTTTCCAAAAGAAGAAAGGGCTCAACTTGGCCTTTAAAGCAGAGGCCAGAGAGATGGATTAGATAAGAAGGGCAACTCAAGGCGCTGCAGACTGCACTGGTGCAGAAGTGCGAATCTGAGGGCGTCCTCTCCGCAGTTCATGGCCCTCACACCCAGAGGGAAAGAGGCCGCGGGAGGGGAGTCCCAGCGCACTGGTCCCCATCGCCCTCACCCGCCCGGCCCACAAGCCACCTGAGAGCACTAGCGCGCCTAGGGCGCTCGGGCGACTGGGGCGGCGGCTCGGCATTCACAAAGAGAATGGCCTCCATGCTCCGCTTCCCTGAACTCGGGAAGCGCCCCACCAGGAGCGCGTGGGCCGTCAACGCCAGGACTGCGTTTACTTCTTCATTAGAGACCAGCAGAGGCAGGGAGGCGGGGATGTCTGTGGGCACCGGAGCGCGAAGAGGGGCAGAAAGAGGAGCTGCTGCCACGTGAAGGGACGCAGAAATTGCCAGAAAGGTGGACGGGGGGTGGGGGGTGGTGGGGGACAGGGGCTCAGCAGGAAGAGCCGGAGGGGGCAGCCTAGGGCCGCCGGGTCGCCTCAGCAGTCTGATCTATCTGCGCTGGTTCAGGTTTGGAGAACCAGTACACTAACTTCACTTAAACCTCGGGACGCGGGTCTCCGCCGCAGTCGCCAGCTTGGAAGAGTCCCTTGGGGCCCGCTACCTCCGCCTCCTCCGGGCAGAAGTAGAGGGCAGGGACGAGGGAGGGAGTAGCAGGGGGCTGCGCACCGCCACTAAGCCAGCTGTGGCCCTACTGGGGCACCCTTCCTGCCTGATAGTAATATCCCAGGACACCCCATGACCCCTTCTCCCCTCCCTTCTTTCCCGGGAGGGGAACACAAAGACGGGGAGCCTAAGTTTCTCTCTTTGAGCCCCCTGCCATCTCCTCCACGCCAACGGGGGGCGGGGGCGGGGGGGGGAGACAAGGGCGGGGACTCATCCTAAAACCGACCTAAGAATGTGTGCAACAGCAAGGTGACTCTTTATAAGGAATCTGAAAACAAAGTCGTGTCTCCTAGCCTGGGGCATCTTCTCATACTTATTCGCTAGCTCCCATCTCCACAGCCCAGAACAACTCGTCCACAAGAGGCTGCTAGTGGCAGCGGCGGGACAAGAGCAGGGAAAAGGGACCAAACGCAGCTGCCAGCGGATCCGCCCCTCCCTGGGCAGTGACCCTTTCCTGGGCAGTGCCTTCCAGTACTTGGCCCTCCAGGAGGGCCCAACCCAGGATGAGCGATCTGGAGAGCCAGTGAGGCTTCACCAGGCACAAGTCCCAGGTCCCTGTATTGCTGGGTCACTTCAGGTTCCAAGCAAAGCAAGCGCTACCACATGGGGAGAAGGGGAGGGCGAAGAACCCATACTCACAGTCTCTCTGTGTTGCGGGGTATATTCCTGGGCACACTGCGCAGTGCGAGCCCGTGACAGTCCACAGTGCTGCCCGAGCAGGAGCACTGCGCCGGGCACGCCTGCGGCGCCACCTTGTTCAGGACCGCCAACACTAACCCCAGCGACAGGGACAGCGTCTGCCAGCCAATGCCGCGCATCTTCCCCCGCCGCCTCCTGGTTTGCCGGCGTTGGGGATTTCTCTTTAGCTCGCTGCTCCGACGGAACGGTGCAGTGTCTGAGGCCCAGTACTTGGCGCGGGATTAGCAACCCAGAGTGCCCGGGGAAATGTGCACAAAATAATATGGAACAGTAATAATTAATATTCAAGGCAGGAGAGCCGGAACAGGCTCACGCCTTCCCCTTCCCTCTACACCCTCTTGTAGCAGGGCAGGAACTCCGTGGGCAACTTTCGAACCTGAAGATCAATGGCCTGGCCAAGGCTGCAAGGAGACCCCAAGAGCAGTGGGGGAGGAAATCACACGTTTTCTGTCGCTGAAGAAACCACTTGGCGGTAAAAGAGCTGAGACTTCCTAGGACTGTGAAGATGCAAAGGACGGCTGCCAGGGGGTAGAGTGAGATGATACTCAGATCCCACACACTGCTCTACAATTTCGATTCCAGTGGGGCTGGGAGAAGTGCGAGGAGGAAGAGGGGCGCTCAGTAGTAATGGTGGTCTTGGTCAAAGTGGACTCCTGGAAGCTAGAAGGCGCAGAAGCCCTTCGGGCCCGGAGCGGAGCGCGCCGAGCAACTGGGCATGGCGCGCGGGGGCGCACCGGGCGTTTGTGCAGCCCAGGGGACTGGGGGCGGCGCTGCAGGGCGCAGGGCTCGGTTCACTCACGCGGCCTCTCCCCAGCCTGCTGCTCAGCGGTAGCCCCTACCGGTCCTCGAAATCTCCCGACAGCCAAGGATGGTTTGCAAACACACATGTACTTCGCTGAAGGATGTCTCGGCAATCCCGCCTCCCGCCCGGCGTCCTTGGCGACGCTCTGCACCAGGGCCTGCCCTGAGGTCACACAGAAAGACAAAAGGGCAGTAGGACCGCTGCAGCTGGACAGGAATATCCACTAGTCAAAATCTCAGCAAAGGAAATCCAAGAAGCCAAGTTTAGCACTAGAGCTCCAGAGAAGGCGAAACAGGCACTGACTAGCGCAGGACTTGCAAGAAGGCAGGCCGGAAGGAGGGGAAAGGCAAAGGCCAAGGTGTTCACGACCCGGGCCCTGCTAGTTTGTCTGGAGGACAGCTAGGTGGCCAGCGGGAGGGTGGGATCCGCTACTCCAGGTAGAGCCCAGGCGACAGCTGAATGGCAATGTGTGTGCGCGCGTGTGTCAGCCCCTCTCGTCTCCCGGATACGCTGCAGCTGCGTGGCAGACACCTGATGGCAAAGGTGGAAGAAACAACAGCCAGCTCCAAGCGGGCGCAGCTTCTCTCTCGCCCCTTGGCAGCCTCCCACAAGTGGGTTCTCCTTCTCAAAGTGCAGGAACTTTTCCCAGGTTTGGGATACCGTCTCCCACCTCCACAGCAGCAGTCCTCTCGCCGACGTTTGAGACACCACCCGGCTCCAGATGCTGCACCTGACTCGGCGGCTACAGTCCAGGGCAGTCCTTCCTGCCTGCCTCCTGCCCCCTCCCGGCTGCTTTCTCTGCCTCCCGCTCCCTGGAGGGAGGTGAGAAAGAGGAAAGGCGGCGACAGAGAGCGGGGTCTGCTGCTCTGGAGCCCCTGGCAAGTGTCTAAACAATAGGACAGACGCAGCAGCCTAAGTCTCGCTGAGCTGCTGAAAGGTGGGTTGTTGTTGTTACGAGTAGTTCGCTCCTGCTGCCAGGCGCTGAGCGCAGCCGAACAAAAACCCAGCCCGCGCCTCAGGAGCCGGCTGCTGGTCTCCGGACGCTCCCCTTTCTGCTCAGCACTCCCGCCGTGCCTGGAAAGCTCCGCAGCTCTGGCCTGCGCCTGGGAACCTCGGCGCTCCCATCACTCGCTGCCGCCGCCGCCTCCTTTTTTAAATCACCTTCTGCCGCAGCCACAGCCACCACCAACCTCCGCCGTCCAGGCGCTTCCCAAATAAATAACCTCAAGTCCGAAGTTAAGCTGGCGCGGGCCTTATATAGCCGCCGGAGCCCCCACCCCTTGGGCCCCGCCCCGCGAGGTCCGGCCCCGCCCACTGGCTGCGCGCGGGGAGCCCGCACCTCGCTGGGGAGAGGTGAGGCCCCGGCTGCCAGCGCCAGGCGGAGGCGGCGGCGGGCGGGCGCGTTCCCGTGCGTCCTGGCTCGCGCCCTAGCTCCCACGCTCGGGCAAAGTTTGCGGTGGGAAGGAGGCTCCCGGGCCCCCGCCTCCAACTCTTTGGCCCCAGAGATGACCTGGGCTTGGAGATAGTGGTTCTCGGCAGGAGAATGGGGAGAGGGCGGCTTTGAACGCGGCTCATAAATAAACAGCGTTGCCAATGCCTCTGCTGCAGCTTTTGCCACGCGATCCTAAGGGGGCTGCTCAGTGCTGGCAACACAGCAAAGGAAAGACAGAGATTGAGATTTAAAATTAAAAAAAAAAAAATTAAATCCTACCGAAATAGATCTGCCTGCGCTCACAGACACACACATGTGTATTTTTGGGAGCTTAAAAGTTCAGTTTTTGCAAGTTGGAAAACGATGTTTTGCAACCCTCTTCTTCACATTCCCATTTCCAAGCCACCCCCTTCCATTTAACCCTTTCTTTATAGTCACACACAACAACAGGAGGTTCAATTGACATCTTAAATACACAAAACGCTGCCCAAACTCCTAGGGCTTGAATGTGCCTGTATGATTTTACTCTCTTAGGAGGCAAAGGAGGGTAAAAAATAAATCCTTAGCAATATAGATTGTACCAGAAGGTTTCCTTTATTTCAGGGGAGTTCTAGATATTTTTTTTCCAAACTGTTTGAAAGAGAATTTCCTTGTTTCTTCTTTAGTGTGATGTGTGTCTGGCAACAGATAACTCTCCAGCTTCCCCAGGAAAAAAAAAAAAAAAAAAAAAACACAATGTCACCATAGGTTTCAAATGACCTCTAAATGAGTCAGCTCCTTCACTTGAATTTAAAATGTATCATCCCATTCTTTCTCTTACTCTCATTCCACCTTTGAAATGCTTTCACAGAAATCTGTGCATGCCTCCAGATAAATGGCAACTTTACAGTATAGTGATTATTTTGTATAATCATCTGTTATTCCCTTGAAAGCTGAAAGACCTGCCGACTCACTTGGGATTTTTAGCATATAGCAATATGTCCAGCACATAGTAGGTATCCTGATAATTAACTAATTTTTTTAACTCAAGAACATTTTCAACCTGAAATCTCTCTAATATCCTCTTTAATTTTTTTTTCTATTTAAATATTACAAAATATCATAAAGTTACCTCTACCTATGTCATTTGCTGGCCCTGGAAAACTCAGTCTCTTTGAACATGGTTCCAAAGACAGGGTACCCATTCAAAAACTGAATTGGAACTCATGATTACTCGTTTGAATGCCATTGATTTATATTGCTGCATTCTGTTAAAGACTTCAAAACGTTTAACATTTATTAACTTACTTGTTCTTCTAGATTTTAGCCTAAAGGTCTGTTATATAACTTCCTTGTGAGAGAGGAGAAGCCACAGTCACATTTCTTGCAAGGAAAAGGAGATTCAGAACAAGTACCTGTCGTTGAGTATCTTCCCCTCAGTGAATGTTCTATAGTCTGTACCAGTAAATTATGTGGTTAAGATGCATTTACTAATACACTAATTCATTTAATTTCTCAGCTTTAATATCTCATTGGCAAGGAGATGTATTTGTGTTCAACTTTATCAGCCACATAGAATCATGTTCTGCAGCATTTTAATCGCAAAAACAGATCCTGCATTCTGAATATTCATAAATGTTATTGATATTATTGCATGAGTGAGACACTTAGATATGGGCTCAAGTTTGATTCTCTCTCTGGATCACTTTACACTCTGTATATTAAAAAAAAACAAACAAGGAGATGAAAGTAACATTCACAGTAATATGCCCATAGAAACATCTTTACTAGTTGATGCAAATTTATATAAGAAGATATGTCCAATGAATTTAATCAAAAAGAGAATGTAACAAATTCCTGAGAGGTATGGTGCATTAATGTTTTTGTGTCATCAGCTTTTCAGTTAATAAAAGGAACTTACACATGAGTGACCAGGTGTCTCATTTTTAAAAATGTTACTGTATTATTCCTTCAGTATTACTGCAGGATGTTTGTTGGAGGCCTTGTATGCTTCGATAATTTTAACTTCTAGGTCTTAATTCTTTCTCCATTATTATGCTCCCAAATGAGTTCTGAGTTTCCCTTTGACTATTACAGCCATCTCTGAAGAAATCCTTATGTGGTGCCTCTTGTCACCACATGAGGTCTCTATAAATCCTGACCTGGATTAAACAGAAGTGGAATCCACTAGAGTCAACATTCAAGTCTCCTATTAGCTGGAGGGGGAAAAAATCCAGTAGCCCGAATAATTTTAGAAACTATTTAGACACTTAAAATTCACATAGTAAAAAAAAATTTGCACCCCCCTTTTTGGCAGGGGGTGAGAAGAAAAAGATAGTAAAGTTGGGAAATATGGGAAAAGAGAGTAAGGGAAAAAATTGGTGAAAAAGAGGTAAATATGAGTGAAAATTATAGCTGTCCCTTTGTTTAAGCAAAGGTAGAAAATACTAAGAGTATTGATCAATTTCATGAAATTCACACAATAATTCTTAACTGTCTTTGTGCTACCATTTTCCATCGTTGCAAAATGTACTTAATTATCTAATTTTTCTCAACATATTTCATGGGCAATGTAGAAATTATCACAGAGATTAAGATTAAACTAAAAAATTTCGGGGCCTACTAAGTACCAAACCATTTGATAGAGTTAGAGCCACAGTACATTCTGGATGGTTGCTGTTTTACTCCCATCCAGGAAAGGATCTGGGTCTGCACCCAAGGCCCAGCTAATAGCAGAGCTGTAAACAGAACCTACTTTCTTTGGCCCCAAAACTCAACTAGTTCTCCTTCACTGAAATGTGTCTGTAAATTCTCTGAAATTCTTGGGGGTCAAGGAATCCTATAGAAAATGTACATGACTCTGTGACATCTGTTTAAGGGAGCAGTGCAGAGCTTAATCTCACAGCACCAGCTCTGCAAGGGTACCGAAACCCAACCTGGTTCTGCAGAGAACTTCAGCTGGGAGAGTATTGTCTAGGTCAGTGGTTCTCAAAGTTTGGTCCCTTGACCAGCAGCCTTAGCCAGGGGCTATAACTGGAAATGCAAATTCTTAGTCTCTTCCTCAGACTCACAGAATCAGAAATACTGGCAGTGGACGACAGAAGTCTGTGTTCTAACAACCCCTCCAAGTTGTTTTAGTGGTGCATGGAGTTTGAGAACACCTGCTCAAGAGCAACTCTGTGTTGTAAATGGGCCACTTGAAGCATGGGCAATGAAGAAGCAATGAATGAGCATCAGTAGAGTGGGTTTCCACTTCTCATTTCACAGCTTGATAAGTGCACATTCCTGATAACCTCTAGGGGGCACCAAAATGTTTTCATGTACAACCCCACAGAGGTAACAAGACCTTAGTCATTTTCAAGGAAATAGCCTTCAAAAGTAGAGATTTCTAGCAACTTGCCCTAGTTAGTATGCCTCAACCAAAGATTTATTATACTTATACACTTTTCCCCCAGTTTAATACTATTTAGAATGGAAATGATTCCTGCTTTTCATAAGTATTATGAAGATTAAGATAATATCCACTGATCTACCAGAGTTGGGTGCTTATTAAGTAACAGGTTTTACAGCCAGGCACAGTGGCACATTCCTGTAATCCCAGTGACTTGGGAGGCTGGGGCAGGAGAATAGAAAGTTTTAGGCCAGATTCAGCAACTTAATAAGGCCCTAAAGATCTCAGTGGGACCTTGTTTTAAAATAAAGAAAACCAGGGATGTAGCTCAATGGTGAAGTGCCCCCTGAGTTCAATCCCCAGTACCAATAAATAAATAAATAAATAAATAAATAAATAAATAAATAAATAATGTTAGTATTATTTTGTGATTCCTATTACTATTGTATTGATAAGTGAAATTTTCCCTAAATATTTTCTTACAAGAATAGATTATATATTTCCATTAAATATCACTGTGATCTTTTTTTTTAAAGAAAGAGTGAGAGAGAGAGAGAGAATTTTAATATTTATTTTTTAGTATTTGGCGGACACAACATCTTTGTTTGTATGTGGTGCTAAGGATCGAACCTGGGCGCACGCATGCCAGGCAAGTGCGCTACCGCTTGAGCCACATCCCCAGCCCCTCACTGTGATCTTATAGTAACTATTTTTTGTAAAGAATTCAGGGAAGTTGGGCTGATGGCTATACTTTTAGGAGTAGAAGAACAACTCAATATGATCAAGCCCTGCACAGGCCCAGAGTTCCAGGAACAAAAGGGTGGAGATGGATGTACCTAGTTTTATGATATTTGTGTTTCACAATATAAACCACTCTTTTGAAGGAGTGAAATTGGTTCCCCACTCTCATAATACAATAGTTTGTCGGTTGTGCAGTTAAAATAAAATGAAAGTTCTGAATGTTGATCTCTGGTAAGTGGGGATGCTTGAGTAGCTATGGATGTACCACCTAGATTTTAGTTTTTTTATGTGTTTAACTTTAGTTTTTTTATGTGTTTAACGTTAGCATTAAACACCTTGTGTATATGTTATTTAACACTGACAACAATCCCTTCTAAGAGACTATTTTTATCCCCCACTTATAGTGGAGAAAACTGAGACTCACATGAGTTCACTCAGTTGGTCATGTTTATACAGCTAGAAAGCAGCAAAGAAGGAACCAGAATTCCAGTTGGCCTCCAAACCCCATTTAACAAACAATGTAATACACTGCCTCTCAAATTCTGACTCAAGCGTACTGTGCAATGACTTATTCTATATGTAAAGAAAAAAAAATGTATGGGGAAGAGATGATGAAGTAGCTTAAAGTGACATTTGAATATTAAATATGTAAGTTACTTGAAGAAAAAGAGAGAACATGACGATAATAGAAAAAAATTATAGAGGAAAATATAAAGCAAAAGATTGTTAACATTCAATGATGCAGGTTGAAAAAACACATTAACATTTAAAAGCCCAAGGGAAAACACACAGCAAAAATTTTAATAGTTACATTAGCTTAAAGTGAATTTTCAAGACTTTCACCCTCAAGAAAAAGAAAATACAGTTGTAAATAGTTTAAAATTGTATGATCTTTTGACTCTACTAAGCCTGGTGATGTGTCTCCTAAATTTTCACAGAAGGAAAACACTCTGTATTAGAAAGTAAAGGACAGGAATCCCTCACATTTCCTGTAGGTTCCTCTTGCTAAATTGAAAAAGGTTGACCTTCCTCTTACAGGGTCATAATATCAGGCTAAAATCACAAAGAAATTCACTCTAGTCTAACATAAACTCAAAATCAATATTTTCATATCCCAAAACTAAATATTAAATGTTTTAGGTTAAAAATCAGTGCTGATTAACAGAGGCAGTTTATAACCATATTGGAAAAATATAGTTCAAAGTGAACGCCTGCATAATGGTCAAAACGCAATTTTTTCATACAAAAGTCACATTTGTGTCTTAGTACAAGAGCTAGCAAACTTTTTCTGTCAAGAGCCAGATAGTATTTTAGGCTTTATAAGCAAAATTAAAGATATTCTGTAGACAGTTAATATTTAATAGAAAAAATGCATTTTACAAATACTTAGCATAATAACTTATTCTAATTTCTTGTAATGCATGTCTGCTAATGAGAATTTTGGGATTTTTTTGGGGGGAAGACAATTTTTCATTAACTGAGGTTCAAAGTGAGTGTTTCTTATCATCAAATGAATAACAAAGTTTTATACATTAAAAGCCCTTCTGATTCACTGGTCATACAAAGCATGCAACACGTCTGGTTTGGCTTGCTGTGATAGTTTGCGGATCCCTACTTTAGTCTAAAGAGGTGATTATCAAAGTTCGAGGTCATAATTTCCTAACAGGCTATGAAAATAATCAAAGGGATGTTGTAAGTATGAATTCTGAGCTCCAAAGTGGCTACTCTGTGACAAGCAGTAAATGTCTTCCTCTGTATTCTCTGCCAGGTCTCCCTATTTCTTGAGCTCTGAAATGTGATTCTGTAAAAACTTTTTTTTTAAATAAATTAAACTCATTTCATTATAATACAAAATACATTAGTGTAAGATATGCTGCATATCTATTTCATATACATATAAGGTATACTTATCTGTTGAACCAGATGGTCCTCATGTATAAAATGAAGATAACAATAAGTAACATTTATTCAGTATTTATTATATGAAGGCATTATCTGGAGTGTTTTTCTTTGTTTCCTCATTTACTCTTCCTTAAAACCTGTATTACCTCAGAGATGAGAAAGTCTAGAGACAGAAAGTTTGAGGTTAAGTAACTTGATCAAAGTCATGCAGCAAGGAAAGGTTGGAGGTAAGATCTTAACCCAGGAAATGATGGTCCAAGGCACTGGGACGGTAAGTCATGAATCTTAGAAAAATTATGATAATGAAATGAAAACTACATCTGTGGAAGAACTATGTAAACTGTAAAATAAAGTATCTATGTTCCCATTTGCACTTAGGGTTATTATTTCTAATTGAAGATAGTGAATGAAAAACAACAACCTCCCCCCCCCCCAAAAAAAAAACCCACACCAATGACTTTCATTTCATATAGAGAATCATTACAGTGAATGTAATATGGCTTGAGCCAAAACTTTTAATTTCTTTTGTTCTATATTAATAGGATTATTTCCATCACTCTTTCATGGCTTAGAATACATTATCCTTAATTATGTAAAACCAGAGGAATTTTTTTCTCACTAAAACATGGAAATTCTGCAAAATACAAGAGATACAAATAAAATCTATTCTATGTAAATTTAGGAAAAATCATTATAAGGAAGAATCTATAAACATAAACTAAGAAGTGTAACTTTCCAATAAACAAATAAATGCCTGAAGACATAGAAGTATTACTTTAGATCTTGCTAACTAGTTGCCTCTTGTTGTGTAAAAAGAATCAATTCAGAAAGCTGTTTTCTTTATTGTGATTGTAAAATAACACAAGTGCAAAATATTACCAAGTATAATGTCTCCAGTAGTTTCATAAAAAATTATGAAGCATGAATTTAATGGCATTCAAAGTTTATCAGAATAAAGTAACTTAAAAACACATGCATTCTTTCCAAAATTCTTGATTTAGTGATTTAAGTAGCTACATAGCTGCTATAGCTACTATAGCTGTAAATCTGTACAAGATCACAGTCATAACTATGTGTGTGTATAAGTATTCATACATGTATATGCATGTGATACGAGTACATATTTCTATTCCTTGGTATTTATTAATTTTAATTTTTCTTCTCTAAGATATGTAGAAAATAAGATTGTATACTGTCCTAACTCAAAGTAGTTGCAAAGGTTAAGTTAGTACATAAAAACGCTTGGAAACTTCCCATTCTCAAACAAGATGGAATCACATTTCCATGCTCCACCTTTCAGTGTACAAATAAATGCTCTGAAAACAATTTAAAAGACAATGGTAAAAAGACTCTGAGAAATGAGAAGAAGGTGGACTAAGGGGTTCAAAACCCAAAGGAATGACAAAATAGTGAGTTCCCTGGGGTTTCTTTCCATTTCATACAGTTCTGTGATGGAGCAAGCCCAAGAGAGGCCTGGTGGCTAGCCCAACACCTGCTCTATACTAGGACACATGGAAAGAGATCTGCCTGCAGTAGTAATTTTGAAGTTCCTGTACTTTCACATATATTTTATCATATCATTATAATATTAGTAAGAGCATGAGATCATTGTTATTATCCCTATTTGTCAGTACAGATAACTTAAGATTTTTACAAGTTAGGGATATGCATTAGGTTGCAAAACCAGCTATAAGCAAAAGCCAAGATGGTTACCTGGTCCTTTTAATTTCTAGAATAATTTGAGCTACCTCCAAACAGACTTTGAATATACAACAATAATGCCAATCTATGATGGAATTTCATTATACATGTATTAGAAGAACTTAAATGAAAAATAATGACAATACAAATTTGCAAGCTTGCAGAAATTGGATACGTGCATGGCTCATGAGAAAGAAAAAGAGCATAACCTCTCTGAAACATAGTTTTCATTTTCTTAAAACAAAAATAACCCTAACTATATACCAGTCATACAATCCAGTAATCAAATCCTTGAACATATATCCTAGAAAAATGAAACTAATGTTCACACAAAAGTCTGTATATAAATTTGTCCCAGTGACAAAATTTTAGAGGTAGAGAACACATTGGTGGTTGTCAAATGTGGAATGGTTAAGCACAAAGGGGCTTTCCAATAAATGATTATAAAGGGACAGCACATGGCAAATATCTGATGGAATAATTCTGTGATTTATATGCCCTGGTGATTACATAAATCAACAGCACAGAACTATGGATTTCCATTGTAACAAATGTGCCCATACAAAATTCCTTAGTAATTATATCTAAGAACTTTGATAGTATATAGGGTGAAAATTTCCAATTTCTTCCTCATTTCTGGAGTCCATAAAGAGATAGAGATCATGGGTGGAATACACAAATCAACATGCTATTAAGAAGAAAAGAGCCATGTCAATAATACTTGAGCATTATTTATGCCTAGTATAAAGCACAACTTAAGAAGTACAGCAGGAACCAAAAAAAGATATCCTTACTCTTTTACTTGTCAAGTAAGTAAACACTTTTCCCCCCTACCTCTTATGGGTAAAGAAAATTGAAATCGCTTGACTTAAGAAGACTATCAATGAAATCCAGATCTGAGTCAAGAATCCTTAACAAAATAACTTCTTCAGACATTATCAAAAGAAGTAAATCCTATATACCATTGTTTTTCTTTAAGAAAATTTCAATTTGAGAATTTCAATTTTCATAGTTAAGTATGTATTCATATATACTTACATATTTTAAGTATGTATGATGTATGTGTATGGTACACATATACATATATATATAATATATATATACATATATATACTTCATATATATACATATTTCTGATATTTGCATGATACGTTAGTCCTCCTTATCTGTGGTACATATGTTCCAAGGCTCCCAGTGGATGCCAGAAACCATGATAGTATCACACACAATTATTTAATGCCATTTCCATCTCATCTAAACACTTATGGTACACTGTGTCCATAAGTTTTGCAATTTCATGTATGATAGCAAAACAAGTAAGACTATTTTTCTCCTTTGTCACAATTTCGTGGATAGATTTGTTCTTACCATAGGGCTTTGCACACTCAGCATATGTTTTTCTTATTAAATCAAAAACTTTCATCTTTTCACTTAAATGAAGCACTTTATAGCTTCTCTTTGGAGTACCCCAGTTGTCAGCATCTACTCTTGTTATTTGAAATCTTTATTAAGTAAAATAGGGATTACTTGAACACAAGCACTGTGATGCTGTTACATGGATCTGATAATCAAGATGGCTGTAAGTGACTAATGGAGCCAATACTGTGTATGGCTTGGCCATGCTAAACCAAACCAGAGGATGATTCACATCCTCAGAAGTACAGAGTGGGCACTGCAAGATTTCATCATGCTCCTCAGACTGCCACACAATTCCAAACTTATGAATGATTTCTGGGCTTTTCCATTTAATATTTTCAGACTGAGGTTGACTGCAAATAATGGAAACCCTGGAAACTGAAACCAAGGATAATGGAAACCAATGTGTTTTAATATGTGTGCTTTTTCTTAATCTCTTTTCATTAAATTGCAAGGGCATTTTTTTTCTTGTAATTGCTCAATCTAAAATTATTAAAATTTACATAGATGAGATTTAACGGTATGGATATTTTACTTCCCTTCAATGGTTACATAAAGGCATTATTTTTATTTATAGCTGTTACTAACCCTAACAACTTAGGCAAGGGCTGTGAAGTAGTAACTCTTACAGTGTTTAAAATTCTTTTAAAAGCCATTATTTAATCGCATACAGGATGGATTCATAAATTGAAATCTAGTTAATTGGCAATTAAAAGCGGTAGGACAATGTTTTCCCTCTGTACTTTCAGAATTAAGTTCCAGCTGTTTTGAAAAAGCAAACAGAAGATTGAGAGAAACTGCCAAGTATCCTGGGGAGGAACTGGGAGTAAAGAGCCACATTAACTTCCATTATTCTAAAATCACTGTGCCACCTGCAGTAATTGTAAATACTGTAGAGGGAGTAAAAGACCTCAACTTGAAGGTACCCTGCTTTTCACAGGTAATCATCTTCTGGATCAGTCCTTTAAACAATGGGTCATCAAAGTCAGTTTGAAAATAAATTTGAAATAATATTAATTAATCATAATTTTACAACTAAATGTCTTAAATATACATTTAATTTGAAGAAATATTAACTTTTCCTTAAGGAATCTGATGTTTTTAATGTCACTGTGGCAGTTAGGAATTTTTATTCATATAACATATGAATAAACAATACCACGTCTGTAGGGCTTTCAACAACAGAAGTAATTTCTCACTCATCTACTTGTCCATTGGAGTTTGGCTGAAAGCTCTTCCTCAGAATTCAGGATAAGGGATAATTCACTATCTGAAACACTGCTAATTGTCATGGAGTCTTAAAGATCAAGGAAAAGCTATAGCTTGGAAATGGCATCCCATTTCAAGTGCAACCCATTGGCCAGATCTGGTCATAAAACACAAGCTGTGAAGTACAGCCCCATCACACGTCCCAGAGGCTGAAAATATTCAGTGGACAGCATTAGATACAGATAATTTATGCCATTCAAACCTCAAATATTCCATTCATTCTACCTCCATAGAAAAAACAGTCTCAGCCTCTCCCCAAAGAAGTCAATCTAACAACCTTCTTTGGGTATGGCTTCAAACACCAAGCCCACTCTCTTCAGGTACAATAGAGTAGACCCCATATCAAAATCTGAATGTGATTTCCCTTGCTCTGGACAGGCATGGAAAACTTATAAAGCTAATTACTTTCCCACGCTTTCCAGATATACAGTAGTAGAACAGATATAGAATAACCTGGAATCATAAACACTCCCATATGCAAAGAAAAATACCAGATAAATGGAAGACACTAATCTGATCCATGGTTCTGAAATCTCAGGAGGCAAGGGTGGTGAGAACTTTTTATGTTGGGAGAAAGGAATGAGATGGGAATGTTCTTTGATTATGTTCTGATCTTGTTCCATGGCCTAAGAGTCTCAAGTTCATTAATTTCCCCATGAAATTTGGCTCTACCAGAAACATTAAATCTCTTCAGTAAGCCTTAAATAAGTGTACGTTTTACTTATTGGTTGAGTAGCTTTCTCACTCTTCTGTAAGCCTATAAACATAAGAAAATTAAGGGGCATTTTAAATCTCTCACATTCTCGGAAATTGCAAATTAGGCTTGTTTATTCTCTGGTTGTACAATTCTCTTAATAATATTCTAGGATTTTTAATCTGTTTAATTCAGACAACATGTGATGATAGCTGCCCACATTTCTTTTCTAGATACTCCTATTAGATGGACTGTATATTTTTTGCTAACATAATCATGGGTGTATTGGGCTTTCTAGGATTAGAAGGGAAAAATCACATTTAGCCTCTCTACACTGATTCATTTTGTATAAACAGAACATACACACTATTGCAATTAGTCACACATTTTTAACAGTAGACATTGCCAGGTCTGGCTACAACAAGAAAATAAATGAATTTGTAAAAGTATATTAAAATTATTTACCAAGTTAATAAACTATTAAATAATCGTACTACATTCTTTACCTTTACCTTAACATTAAGACAGAAAATGTAAAAATATTTATAAAACGTGCAACTTGGATATTAAATACCTCCCAAAAGCTCCTGTGTTAAAGAAGAGATGTTCAGAGGTGAAATTAATTATGAGTTTATGAGAGCTGTGACTTAATCAATGGATTAATCCATTTGATGAATTCATAATTCAAAAGGACTACTGCTATGCTAGATGGTAAATGTGAGGCAGGTAGGTGTGGCTAGAGAAAGTAGGTTGCTGAGAGTGTGCCCTTGTGTTCATATTTTATCCCTGGGGCCACCTCTTCTCTGTTTTTCAGCTACAATGAGATAAACAGATTTCTTCCACTGTCACTCTGCCATGGTGTTCTGCCTCATCTCAGGCCCAAAGCACTGCAGTCATTGGACCATGGAATAAACCTCTGAAACCATGAGCCCCAAATAAATTATTCTCCTCTAAATTGTTCTTGTCAGGTATTTTGGTCACAGCAAAAGAAAGTTGACTAACACAGAGTGGTTTTCGTTTGATTGAAATATAGGAAATACAAAACATAGCCAAATGAGGGGAGACATGCCTGTAATCCCAGCATTCCTAGAGGTTGAAACAGGAGGATTGCAACTTGGATATTTACCTTCGTAACTTTACCAGATCCTGAGCATCTTAACAAGACCCTGTATCAAATAAATAAATAAATAAATAAATAAACAAACAAACAAACAAACAAACAAACAAACAAATAAATAAAATGTTGTAAAATACAGTTGCATTAATTATTATGTTTCTTGATCATATATGTTTTAATGGGCTGGAAATTTTAGATTAGTAGCAAAAATATATGATTCACAGATTTTTATATACTTATACAGGAAACAAATTTTACCTTAACTACTTATGTTGTTATCAAAATCAAGATTTCCTACATAACTTGTTTATTGTTAAGAGTAACAAAATTAAATTATTTAATAGTCTTTAAACTGTGGAGCCAACCAAGATGTCCCTCAGTGGATGAATGGATAAAAAAAATGTGGCATTTATACACAATGGAATATTACTCGGCAATAAAAAATAATAAGATCATGGCATTTTGCAGGGAAATGGATGGCATTAGAGCAGATTATGCTAAGTGAAGTTAGCCAATCCCAATAAAACAAATGCCAAATGTCTTCTCTGATATAAGGGGGGGTGACTCAAAATGGGGTTGGGAAGGAGAGCAAGGGAGGAAGATTACCTCTAGATAGGGAATGGAGTGGGAGGGAAAGAGAGGGAGAAGGGGAATAGCATGGATGGTAAAGGAGACTCTCATCATTATACAAATACATGTATGAAGATGTGAATTTGGTGTCAACATACCTTATATATAGTCAGAGATATGATAAATCATTGTATAATGGTGTATTAAGAATTGTAATGAAAATAAATAAATAAACCATTAAAAATAGTATTTAAATAAAGTATTTTTTTTCTTTTTTTGTCCAAGAAATTTCAACCTGGAAATACTTTGCAGTGAAGAGGCAGTAGTCACAGAAATTGTGAATACATTTTGTAAAACAATACTTAAGTTCACAAGTTATGGATTTTTACATATTATGTTCAAATTTCATAAGGGATACCAAACATAAATTATAAGATGATAGGTGGTATTTAAAATATTTTAATTTTATGTATGAAGTAATGTCACCATCTTTGAAAAGTGGTATTTAAATTCAACTCTATTACTTAGGATCTTTTAAAAATATTTTAAAAGTCTTGTTTATAAAACAGAAACAAGAATTCTCTATTTCATGTTTTCAAATTTTTCTTTCATCAAGATTCTTTTACTCTTATTTGAAATGGCAAAAAAATGCAAAACAACAATAAAAAAGCTAATAAAAAGGGACACAGAATTTGAACATACCTTTCTCTTAAAGAGATAAACTAATTGCCAGTAGGCATGTGAAAAAATATTTAACATTGTCATTAGAGAAATATCCCTTCATATACACTGGAATGACTGTAATAAAAAATATACACAATAACGAGTGTTTGGAAGGATATGAAAAAATAAGATTAGTAGCAACAGTTTATTAGTACCTACAGTTTATTTATGAGAATATATAATGGTGCCATTGCTATGGAAATTAGTTTGACAATTTCCACAAATTTAAAAATAGAATTACCAAAAGATCCAAATATGCTATTCCTTGGTACAAATACAAGAGAACTGAAAACATATACCCATAAAAACTTTTACATAAATGATTAGAATGTGATTGCTAAGAGTAGCCCCAAAGCAGAAACAAACCAAATGTCAATCAACTGACAAATGGATAAATAGTATGTGGTACACCCTGACAAGGGAATAAATATTTTTAGGTCACTAAAATAAATTGTTTAAGTTGTTTCTTTTCTTTTCTTTTTTTTTTTCTTTTCTTTTTTAAACCAATAGACCTGAGGAGAACAATTGGAGGAGGAAAAGTTTATTTTGAGGCTCACAGTCTCAGTCCATAGAAGATTGGTTCCATTCCTTGGGGTTTCAGGTGAGGCAGCACATCATGGGGGAAGACGGTGGCAAAGTATACAGGCTTAAGGCATCACAGCAGGAAGCAGAAAAAAGAGAGAGACTCCTCTTACAACAGTCAAAATACATACCCCAAAGGCAGGCTCCCAATGACCCACTTCCTCCTACTTACCTGTGGTTACCACCCAGTTGATCCTTATCAGAGGAGTAATGCACTGGCCCAATCAGTTCACCTCCTAACCCTCTTACATTGTCTCACACATTAACTTTTGGGTGATGTGATGTATATGAACTGTAACAGAAATGAAGTTCTGAAATATCCTAAACATGTATGGCTGCAACTTAAACCTATTATGATTAATGAAAGACACCAGTCCTAAAAGGCCACATTTCCATTTATATAAAATGTTTAGAACAGTGAATCCATAAAGACAAAATGTAGATGAGTGTTTTCTGGTAGATGAGTGTTTCTGGGGATGGTAGTGGATTGGGACTTGGTAGGCAGAGGAGAAGGGAGCAAAAAGGAATGATTGCTAATTGGTCATGGGTTTCTTCTTAGAGAGAAGAAATACTCTGAGTAAGTACATGGTCAGAGTTGTACAACTCTAAATGTACTAAAAATTAGTGAAGTGTTTCATAAAAAGGCAAATTTATGGTATGTGAATTATATCTCAATAAAGGTGTTATTAAAAATATGACAAATTTTTTATTACAATGATGTCTGCCCAAGACTACTAAAAATCATTGAACTAAACACTTTAAATGGTTCAATTTTATGATATGTGAAATTATCTCAATAAGACTGTGAAAAAATGACCAGATAACAGCATCTGTAGGAATTGGTGATTATTTGTGATCTTCTTTCTCCTTTGTAATCCTAAAAACATTTGTGTTTTCTTATCCTAATGTCATTAATTCTTGTTCCAATGCAACTGATGCATATTGATTTAAAAACATGAAATTTTACATATATAAACATATATATATATTTTAATTTATAGAAAGCAAACTAGACAAAGTTGAATTTTTGTAAGCTTCTGTTAACTTTGTTAACCTTATTTATACTAAATGACAATTCACATCAAATAACTGAATGGCACATATTTAATATTAATTTAAATTTTTACCTAAGATAATATTCACTTTTACTTAAGGTTTTCCTGTTTGTTTCACTTATTTTTCTAAAACATGTCATATCTTGCCTAATCAAATCAGTTATTTAATAGTATTTAGTTGGCCCCATCATTTTATATGAAAGTATACTTTTAAAGTCAATATTTTCAATTTGTTTTGTCAGGTTGAGTTGTTTCATATTTGGAAAAATTAAAAAATGAAAACCCAAAAAACACCCAAACCAAAAAAAATTGAAAACTCTATGTAATCTCTTAATTGTCTAATGAATATTATTGCTATAATATGTTTAGCCATGTCTTCTATATGCAATTATGCACTGTACCTCTTTCTAGGGTTTTGCAGTATATTTTAGCTATATAGTTTTTTAGTTGTCAAGCTTATTAGCATCATTATTATAGTTGTAGAAAGCCTTTTATATCAATGCTGAAAGTTGAAAATTGCTTTTAATTTCTTAGGTCATAATGCATATATATTTTCCAACAGGTATTAAACCAATGAGATACACCTTCCTATTTTCTTCTGAGAGACCAACCATACCTGTAATGAATACAATGAATATCAGTTACTTTTTACCTGATATGATAAATTTGAATAGAGTAATATTTACTTTTATTTATGTATAATTTCTTGTTTTACTTTATTACTCATTAAACTAGTAGTTTAATTTTTATTTTTCTATCCCAGATAATAATCATTTAACTTATTTATTTACCATTTTATATGATCAGGTATGCTGATAAATATTTTTTCAAATAATTTGAAATAAAACAAACTTTTTGTTTTAAGTATTATTCTCTCAATTTCATGAAAAACTGTGTTTGGTTAATGTTAAATGTATGATATTCCCTTCTGCATTGGTACTCATTTTTGTTGAGTGTTCTTTATCGGTTGATATTAATTCAGCATTTTGAGTATTAGTAGCTGTACTGATTTTTTTTTTAATTGGAAAGTGGTATTTGGGGTTTCTTTCAACAAATGCTTAAGTGTTACCTTCACTAGCCAAGGCTGGACTTGAGGATAAGTTGAGAAACACAACTGCATTAACAGCCCTCTTTGCCATTAATTTCGAACACAAACTCCAATCTTTACAACTTTTTTTTCCATTTAAAATAATTTGATTAAAATGAAATGCTAATTATTCTGTCATGTAGATTCAGCAAAAAATTTGCAATCGTTCATTGGAATCAGATTGTGTTTCTCCATAAACACCCTCATGCTGTCAGAAGGCTTCAACAGTCATTTTCCAGGATCACAATCTGAAAAACACAAATCTCCAGAGAAAACTGTGGGCTTGTTCTCCCAACTTGCCTTTGTGGTGAAGCCTCGTTCCTTCATCGTGTAATGGGGAGACTAGAGTGCCATTTGTTTTTTCTGAGGTGTGAATGTGATATGAATAGTTCTCATTTTTTTTCTCATTGATTTCAGCTGGTATTTACACGTTTTAGTGATTAAAGTACTTGAAATTGTCAGGATTTTGTCCGACTGTTTAAATTCTTGATTTGATGGGAAAATCTTCTTTGTTCATTTTTATTGTTCTGATCAGTAAGTCTTCATTAAGTAAAGCATATGCAATGCCTGATTTGTTAATTGTATGTAGCGTATGTTCAAGAATAGTCTATTTCTAGTTTTTAAAAATTTTATCTCTTTTGAAGATTTTCTGTTCTCTTTTTTCTGGTCTTCTCTGTATTCTTATTACCTATTCCCATTGCTATATTAACTTGTACATTATAAACAATTAAGAATAAAATATAACTGACTCTTCAAAATGCATAAAAATCTTAAATTTTCATCCCAAAGCATAAAATGACAAAAAAGGAAAACACTGGCAATTACAATTATTTTCATGTTCTCAAAGTATAATTTTCTGGAATATTCATAATCATGCATTAAATTTTAAAAGTTCACATTTTTGTTACACACATTATGCATTCTAAAATCAAAATTCTGTCAATATAACGTAAAACAAACTCAAAAGTCATTCTCACATTCAGTGCTCATTTAGTTGCCAACATGAGGGATCAGGAATATACTTTATGTTTTATTTAGGTATGCTTGAAATCTATGTATTTTTAAGTAACACGCATTTCTGAATATTGGGAGGTGTTGCTCATCCATGGGGAACTCTGCCATGTGAACCCACCATGGTTTACTCAAAGTTAGTTATCTTTATTCTTTTATTCATATTTGAAATAAGACCTTCCTGAATTTTTGTGCTATTTTAACAATATATTATTTTCATCGATCTCTGAATGACAGTGAAGATTACAGTAAATTTCAAATTAATGGTGCTGTATCTGTATATAGTAGACTTTATTGCCTCCTTGCATCTGGTTTCCCTTATATCCATCCACAAGATGCTCAAATATTCATTTCGGTGTTTTCCTCTCCAAACACAGGAGTAGAGGAAACATGGCCATCACCACCTCCTCTAGGAACAGTCTCTGATTAACTCCCATCAGTCATCATTTTCCAATTCCAAGGCCTTGCAAACATTTAGAATTAATTTCAGACTTATTCCTAGAATAGCATGACAAGGATTTTTTTTTTTCCCTCTCTCTCACTGAAGATAAACAGCTTAGATCTACTTAAATATGTAACTCCTAACAAAGGTGACAGCCGGTAACACAAAATTGGGAGGCATTCTCTTCAAAATGAAGCTGACATTTATCTTGGATGGCAAATAGAAAAGAGAAAATTAAACAGGCCACTGTTTATATTACTAAACCCTGGCCATCCAACTTAAGGGGCAGGCACATGCCCAACCTAAGCCAAAGGTATGTTCTCTTTGGAATTTCAGAATTGATTGTAGTGCTGCAATGACTGAGAATGGCTGGTGTTCACGATAGAGGGGAGACAGTCTTTTGGTTTCTCCTACACACACCTCTGGATCCACAGTTTCAGCCCATTTTTCGTGTTTTCCCTTTGTTCATTTGAGCTATGGATTAAGTTAGTCAGAGGCTTTAACAGATTAGATTATAGTTTAGTCAATAATATTTTCCCTCCTTAGCCTCCTGCTGCACATTGCACGTAGTCATTTCATTGACATTGGGCTTGGATTTGTGGTTTGCTTTGGCCAATGGAACACCAGTAGTGCCAGGGGATACGATATAAGCAAAAGCTTAAACTGTTTGTATCATGGGGATTACCCTGCTGTGCTTGTAAAATTTCCAAGAAAAGAACATGTCTTGGCAATTCTTCTGGTCCACAGAGGAAGAGAGAACCATGAAACAGACATAGTCCCAACTTGTAGCTTTGAAGCAAGCCCAGCCAACCCCAGCATAGATGAGCCAATTCTCAAGAGACCTGCAGTTGTGTATGCAAGGACAAATGATTATTATTTTGAGCCTCTAGCATTAGGATGATTTGATAAAATTTATAATTGTGGTAATATATGGTTGTTAAAGTATATGTGATTTGCAAATATTTTGTAAAGCCTTTTCTTTATATTGCAAAACCAATATTTCAGAGGAATGAAAGAAAGACCAAAGTAAAACTCTCGCTGGCAGATAGAGCCCCAGGCTCTGTTATGAGACAGATTTGTGTTCAAATCATACTTGCTGTGTGGTCAGGGCAACAGCTGAAATCTAGTAAGCCAATTATCCAAGAACTTTTTATTGAGCAATAACCTCTTAGAACACATCTCTTACAAAATCTTGCTACTATGCTATGAAAAAGTAATGCAGGCATAAAAGTAATGGCCACTCTTAGATAGTACTGCATTGAAAGTACATTTAGATCCATCTTAAGTAAAACAGGTTACTCTAGTGTACCTTTAAAATATTCAATTTGGGAAAAGCAGCTAGAAGAGACTTTAAAGGTATTTTTAAATGAGTTTATGGAAGCATTTGGAGCAGGTAATTGGATGCCATTTCCATTAGTACATGATCAGTGGGTTGATGGTGACACTACTTGAAATGTTTACAAGTTTCCTAACCTCTAAACTATTAAAAATTTTAACCAAAGCAGTATTTCTTATTTAAGGAATGAAGGTTAATGATTTATTAAAGCTTTCTATGGTTGTAGCGATTAGAATAGTGCTGGAGAGTGTAGGACTGCTGTAGAAATGATTCAGAACTACCCCTGGTGATATTTCCTCTACCAGTGTTTCCTTATCATGAGGCTGTCTCTTTATCTTTTTTGACAGAGAGCAACATTTATTGCCTTTTGCTAGAATAACCAACTTAACAGTATCCTGCTCACATCTCTTGTTTAAGAACTATAAAGGAAATGTAGTAAATAGGTACCTTGACTTCTGGAAGGCACAAAGAGCCATGGATAATGCAACTGAATCAATGATTATTTGTGTTTGTCTTCAGAGCTCATGAAGTCAGATAAATGGACTCAAGAATAGATAGGAACAAGGGTTCTCCACCCTGCCATTTCACTGCAGGTGTTTGAAAGGTATTAGTGGATCTGAGTAGCCACAGATGATTCATTAAATGTCTATTAATTCAAAAGTTCACATTTCTCTACTTTATGTGTGTGCTTAAGGAATAGAAGAATGTAATTAGATCTGATATGCTTCCCCAGAGGTCATGAAGGAGCAGGTCATCCTTGAGGTTCAGAGATAAATTCTTTGGGGTCTTCAGATGGTTTTCGGTGTCCGAAGTGGAGTCCAAAGAGATATTCACTCTGGCTGCTTTTCAAAAGACCTGGCATAATGGCTCTCTGAATTAGTTCCAAATTTTTAATGGTTGTAGTACTCTAAAATAGGACTGCAAGGCTGGAGTTGTAGCTCAGTGGTAGAGTGTTTACCTAGCATTTGTGAGTCACTGGGTTTGATTCTCAGCACTACATATAAATAAATAAAATAAA
Organism: Spermophilus citellus; assembly: GCF_964194105.1. Lineage (NCBI taxonomy): Eukaryota > Metazoa > Chordata > Mammalia > Rodentia > Sciuridae > Spermophilus > Spermophilus citellus. The sequence continues at coordinate 14,940,177 of NC_138189.1, read as the reverse complement.
GGTCCATCGACAACTAAAAAATATTTAAAAATAAAGTAAGACTGCATAGCACTAGAAATGTAATTTAATTGTGCAGTGGTTGCTTAGCATATGTGGGGCCCTGGGTAACCCCCAACCCCTCAAAGTAAATGAATAAATAAAAAGGATTACATAAACTTCCTGTATTGCTATAAAAAATAATATAGACTTGGTGGTTTAAACATCACAACTTATTATCCTACTGTTCTTGAGGTTAGAAGTCCTAAAATAAAATTGCTAACAGAGCTACATGCCTTTTGTTTGCTGTAGAAGATTCCATCCATCTCCTTGACTTGCCTGGCTTCTAGAGGCCACTTGAATTTGTTGGTCCATGACCTCTTCCTTCAACTTCAAATCTAACAGTGTAGATTCTTTAAATCATATTCTCTCTCTCTCTCTTTCTCTCTCTCTCTCTCTCTCTCTCTCTCTCTCTCTCTCTCTCTCTCTCTCTCTCTCTCTCTCTTTCTCTCATAGCTCCTTCCTTTGTCACATCTACTTCTCCTTGCCTCCTTTCTTCCTTATAAAGGCTTTTATATTTACACTGAACATACACAGTAGTCTCATATAACAACCTTATATCAAGATTTTTTTTTAACCAAGGATTGAAATCAGGACACTCAACCACTGAGGCATATCCCTATCCCTTTTTCAAATTTTATTTAGAGATAGGGTCTTGCTGAGTTTCTAGGGACTCACTAAATTGCTGAGGATCACTTTGAACTCGAGATCCTCCTGCCTCAGCTTCCTGACTCCCTGGGATTATAGGCATGTGCTATTGTGCCCAGCTAGATTCTTAACTTAATTACATCTGCAAAGTCTGTTTTGATATGTCAGATAACATTTACAGGTTTTGATACACAGAATTTGTTTTTTTGTGGGGGGCATTCATCTGTCTACCATGAAAACCAAGATCACAAGGATCATAAAAATCCCACTCTATTCCAACGTATAATTAGAGATTTGGAAAGAATGTAATATTCAAAATTTCAGAAAACTTGTTGCTATCAAAATATATAAACAGCATATTTTCTTGATAAGAAAATAGTTTGAATTGTACATGTGATTCTTAAATTATTAAGAATATGCCGTGAGCTCAGAAATTGCTTAGTTTTTAAAAATTACCACCTGTCCTGAAAAATCAATCACAATTTTTTGAGTATTATTCATTGAGAGGTAGAATAACACCACAAAGACGTTAATTGTAGGGAATTTGGGGAAGTGATATACAAGACTACATCAGTAATAGAAATGTGAATGATTTATAATTAAATTGTTATCTTTTTCTTCTTGTTTGTTTCTGGTGCTGGGATAGAACCTAGAGCTTTGTACATGATAAGCACCTGCTCTCCCACCCTTAGCTAGGAATTAAATTTCAATGCACACAATTTTGAATGTTTATTTATTGGAAAATATAATCCCAAACATGTAACCATGTAACTGTGTGCTACATGGGATTGTTTAAACAATTTGCCACAAAACTGAACATGAATAATGCCGAGCCAATATAATTTTTTTAGCAAGATTAGCAGCAGATACAAATCATAAATCAGGTCACACTATGAAGCATTGATAATAAAGTGAATTTTTTCCTGAATTAAAAAAAATATTCAATTGTGTATATGCAACAGAAGCTCAGTGACTTTTACAAACATTTTCTGACAGCCAGACTTCTAAGTATAGCATCATGTCAGTGTCTTCAAGAAACTCCTGAAATAAACTAATTCTAACATAAGACCACAAAATACACTGCCATTTAATAACTCACTCATAGGTTTCTAGTAAGGAGCCCTTAGTCATCATGTAAATCAGGACATTTCTGAAATGTGTGACATTCATGCAAAAGAATTCCAGAAACTTAGTCTTTTGGAGAACAAGAATCAGCCCACCATAAGGAATCTTGTGGATGCTAGTGTACTTTTAAGGGTCATTACTTAAGATACCTCGTATATCTCCTTTTCAAGATGAACATGGCTAGAAGATGAGACAACTATGTTTACTGGTATATTACTTTAAATTCATGGACATTAGCTTCAAGTAATCTTACTCTGTGCCCTTACTCTGTTTAGCCTGTTACTCTCCTGCATGGTTATCTCACCTCTTCCATTCTCTCTTCAATTCCAAATAATTCCTCCCTATCCCTCACTCTCAGTTGATAAACTTGTTCCAGTTTCCCTGAAAAAAAAAAAAAACAACAACGAAGGAAACAAAACTACCCCCTCCTCCAAATTACATCAACATTACTTCTAGCTCTTGCAATATTATATGATTTTCTTATTTGAATATAGGAGGAGTGCACTTTGCATGTTTTCATTTTCAGGTGTTGCATGTGTGTTCCTGGAGGAACATCATTTATGTTGATGGAATAAGAAAGAATTCCTTATAAAAATATCACACCATTCTTTGAACACCTTTCAAATTATGTGCCTTCAAAGAAAATAATTCATCATCACAAACTATTTACTTTGAATAATAACTTTATCAGTGTCACCCTGCAATTTTATGCTCATAGAAGAATTGGAAATCCACTAATGCATATAAGCATTTTTTTCTCAGTCTATTAGAGTCCAAGAGTACACAGATACTTTTAAATTCCCCCTTGTTCAGAGGGGGAATGAAGGTAGTAACACCTGAGCTAGTGCAACCTTGGAAGAGTTACACATTTGTGTGTAAATGGCATAAAAGTAGAGTATTCTGCAAGGAAAGGAGAAAAATAAGAACACATGAGATGTTCGTCTTAAAGGTCTTGGGTTGATCAACTTTATCGTGATTACTTATATCATTGTAGAGGATATGGAAATTGATTTTCCACAGGCCAATCAGACCTGTGTACTCTTTAGAAGTTCTATGTCTCTTCCCCTTATATATATACAGTTCAGTTTGAAATCCTGAGTTTACACTTCAAGTTTCCAGAGATTTTCATTAGACCATTTCTCTTTTTTCTTATAATCACTTATCCTACCTTAAGGTATGGCTTTAAATCACACACATGCACGTACACACACGTACACACACACACACAAATACACACACATACACACACACACAATCTTCCAAATTCATATCTCCATCCAGACAACTTGCCTAACTCCAGATGGATATGTGCAACTTGATACTTGGAATCTCCATTTGGATCTAATAGACATCCCACAATGAACAACTCCAAACCTGAAATTCTGTTGCCTATACCTACTCTAAACCCTGCTCCTCTATAATTTTCCTTCTCTCCACAAGTAAAAAATCCATCATTCAACTTACTCATCTAGATACTTTTGGATGCTCTTTGAACACACCACACACACTCCTGCCTGAGTTTTTGCACCTACTGTTTGGTTATAGAATCCTCTTCCTCTGAGACCTGCACATTCTATTGCTTCATTTCCTTCCAGTTCTGCTCAAATATCACCCTATTTCACAGGTTTCTTCTAACCATGTTTCATATTCCAATCCTTGTTCTCATCTACCTACTGCAAACTCTCTTCTTGGATTGTTTTTTCTTTATACCACTTATCATCTGATATATTGTACATTTTACTTATTCGCTTCAATATATACCTCTCACCATGGGAATGAAGACTGGACTTCTGGTATGTTCAGTTTATTCTATATTCTAGAATTTAGAAGAGAACCTGGGACATTGCAGCTACTCAGTAAATAATAAATCAAAGGATGAATGATTTTATCATGGAGTAGAAGTCAACAAATGACTCACATTTTCTGCAAAATGCTCATGGGATAACCCAAAGGTCAAGCCAAATGTGATGCTGAAGCAAAGGGTATAATGGGTAGAGAAACAGAAGAGAAGCTTTTTTTTTTTTTTTTTTTTTTTACAAGAACTGCCTATCAAAAGGAAAGACTCATGTACAGCAGCATAGAAAGAAATAAACTTCAAAACCCATGTTAGCTAACTCCAACTGTGAAAAATGCAAACACTCAGGGAGCAAGGGTGGCCGAAATTGTAAAACTGACTACTCTCCAGGGGACAATATCACATCTGAAATGCTGAAGGTGTAAAATTATTCCACAATGACTTCAATATCTCTCATCATTTTAAGGAAACAACTCATATCTGAGAAACCAAATCAGGGAAGATTATCTGGTAGCAATTTTTACAAGTAAATGTTTCCATGTTTTTTTTTCTGACTTTATTATCAATTATAGTTTTCTGAATAGGAGCCTGAGACCAACATACTGTTGTACCAAATATAGAGTATGCATCCTTCAATTCAAAGAAAAAGACTGGCATCAAAAATGTGTTCAAAAAGTGGAAATGAGACTGTCCAAACTTGCAAAGCATGACCCCTTTCAGAGAAATTATTTTATTGCATTGTAAATTTTCACTTTTCTCTATATCAACTAAGTTGGCATGTATGTACTTGGTAAGAGAACTTGGAAAACTTTGGAATAAAATGTTTACTATATTTGTGTCATTTCTTGGTGTATAGTTTGGAGCACTGGAGTTTTTCTTTGTGTGTGTTTGGAACATCATGACAAGCTTCTTTCATCTAGTTTCAGTGGTGCATTCCTGAGCTTTGACTTAAAGCCTGCACTCTCCTCCTGTCAGGAGGTGGCCATAGAACCCATGTGTAAACAGTGATTCCTTGCAGTAAGTGGGGCAGGACTGACAGTTTTACAAAGAATTCCACTGAATATCACTGTTGCTTTGTTTTACATATGTAATTAATTGTTATGAGACTGGCATGGAACACCCCTGCCCATCCCTGGGCTAGCTACCTAGTATTGTATATCTGAATCTTTGCAGAGCTCCATGATCTGAAGCAGGCAGGTACATTTTAGTATGTTCATCATTCTAATGCTAATATAAAAGGCCACTAAATTGCTTCTTTTGCTAAACACTGATTATCCGAATGGACTGCATGCAATGAATACTCAGCATGTTGGCTTACTATTATATATATATATATATATATATATATATATATATATATATATATTTTTTTTTTTTTCCTTTTTTTAGAAAATAAAATTTACAAATTATTGAGTTAATGTCAGAATTCTAGACCCTGTATGGAGAAATGAAGCAGATCATTTCAGTGCCCACAATCCAGCAAACCAATTCTGTATATTAAGAGGAACAGTGAATTTTTTTGAAGTAACAAAAAAAATCATTGGAGATATTATTGTATAACCTCTTTCAAAGTCTCCTGCTGAAAATTTACTTTTGCAAAATATGTTCTCATCTCTATTTAAAGTTAGGTATTCTGAGGATCTAACTTAAAAATTTTACAGTTTTCTTCTTCACATGAAGATTCTTTTTGGAAAACAGCATTTTAAATAAAGTTGATATAAATAATACTAGCTTTAAATTGTGTTTACTAAGCCAAAATGACCTTGTATAAATGATGTTTAATTTTAGCTTAGGGAAAAGTTACATAACATTCATGGAATGGAATTGACTCCTTGGTTGAGAAGTACTTATCTTGGTTATGAAAACATTTAAAAATAGTTATCCCAACTATCATTAAACAAATAAATCAGTCACTACTGATGATCCAAACAAGAAAACTAGCTCATTTGCTAATTGTCTTTGCAATTGATAGTCTTTATTCCCTAGAAATCACTGTTTTTTCTTTCCAGATGGTCCTACTTCTGACCATCAGTGCCTACTTCAAAAAATTTGATGAAAATACATATAACCTTTGTGTGGGTATGTGCAGATCAAGATAAAAAGAAAAAAATAAATCTTTTTTTTGTCATGTGCATAGATACCTAAATTTACTTAAAAAGAAATATTAGAAATCTAATATGATACTGAGAAATTATTTGGGTTGAATTGTCATAGGATTAAATTACTTTTTGAGATTAAGCATCAAGTTCTTATCCTTGTACTGTAACAAATGAAATATTCTGGAATATCCTTCAACTAAAACATACATAACAACACTGGATTTTAAAAAGAATTTCTTAAATTTATAAGATAGTAAGGGAAATTCCAGGGAGGCATGAGGGGTAATAAGAACACACAAACCAGCCCAGAGCATGTTTGTGAGTAGTGAATAAAGGAACACTAAGGACATCTGCTGACACTCTCTCTCCTGGAACTGGGGGGACAGGAGACAAGCCAGGGTCCCCTAAGTAAGCAGCAAAATGTCAGAAGACCCTAGAAAACTTAAAGTTCCCTACATCACAGCAAAAGAACTGTTTGGGGGAACATTGCAAGGACAGTGGTGGGGTCACTCTTGAAGGATGAAGAACATGTCTAAATTGACCATAGGTACAGAAATGAGAGTAGACTCCATTTAGTCTCTTCTACAATACATGTCTCCAACCAATTTATGCATCATATTTTTACTACCCAAGGTGAAAATTGAACTTCAAATTGCTTTTGGATTCTTTAATGGAGGAATGCACTTCCAATCCTGTATTCCAAGGAATTATTAACAAGAGCTCAGAACAAAAACACAAAACATATGAACAATCAAGCCACCATGAGTGAGAGTCAGCAGAAACAATAGATGTGGGATCATATTCATACACACTAAAGGTATTGGAGTTCAGAAGTACAGAATTTGGTGGATAAATCAGAGTCTTCTCATAGACTTGAATTTAAGATGATCATGATAAATGCCTCAGAAGAGAACAGGAAGGCAAAAGACTACAAGAGAAAGAGCTTAAGAGATTTGAAAGCTAGAGTTACCATCACAAATATTTGATCAGAGTTTAGAAGAAATTAAAAAGAATAGCCATAAAATAATATGAATTTTACCATAAATAACACTTTCTATGTACATTTACTATTTCATAAGTAGTCTTATAACTAAATTAGATGGGTATTTTTATTATCCCATTTTAAAGATGAGGAAACCAAGGCAGGAATCAACTAAATAACTTCCTCAAGATTCCATAGCAGATAAATTGCAGAAGCAAACTCAAATCTAAGGCAGGTGTGTTGGTGCATGCCTGTGATTCCAGTGACTCAGGAGGTTGGGAGGAAGGAGTTTAGCAAGTTTGAGGCCAGATTCAAAAACATAGTGAGGCCTTAAGGACTTAGAAAGACTTTGTCTCAAAATTAAAAGCAATAAACAAACAAACATATACACACACACATAAAGGGCCAGGGATATGGCTCAGTGGTTAAATGACCCTGGGAGAAAGAAGAAGAAAGAGGAGGAGGAGAAGGTAGAGGAGGAGGAGGAGGAAGAGGAGAAGAAGGTAGGAGCAAAAGTCGTGTTTTTATTTATTATACTTCAAAAAATATTAGAAATATTTAGTTGACCATTTACAATTATTAAATGATAAAATAAGAGTCCATAACTTTAATAGTTAACATTTAAATTGTAATAACAAAATTTTCTAAAATCTGACCAATGGCATGAATCTTCAGAGTTGAAAAACACAACATACTGAAGAGAGATAAACCAAAAGAAATCCATACCTAAGCTCATCACAATGAAACTTAAACACCAAGGAGAGAGATGGAAATTTGAACACAAGAGTGACAGGAAGTTACATATATTAATGTGTTGAGGAAAAATAACTACTTACCTAGAACTGTAGAGCTAGCAAAATTATGTTTAAGAACAAGAGCAAAACCTGGATATTTCAGACAAATAAAATTGAATTAATAAACGAACGGATGCATTTCAGGAAGAAGGCAATTGATTCTAGAAGAAAGGTATTATTTTCAAAAGCTGGTGAGAAAAGGGAATAATTTTTTCATTAGCCCTCCCTACCCACAAGAAATTAATTAAAAAAATATTATGGGTAAATGGCAGAAAGATGAGTTGAGGGAAGGAAACAGGGGGTGGAGGAAGGGAAAGGGAGGTACTGGGGTCTGAGTTAGACCGAGATATTTTCCATGATTTTATAATTATGTTAAAATGGATTCTCCTGTCAGGTATAACTAAAAAGAACCAACAAATTAAAAATAGTAAAAAAGAAGAAAAGCAATTGCAATAATGTTTATGAGAAAGATGAGACGATTGAGTGGGTGTACTTGTGTGTGTGTGTGTGTGTGTGTGTGTGTGTGTGTGTAGAAGAGAGATAAGGAGACAGAAACTGTAGTTCATATTTCCTGGCCTTATTTTGAAGATGGGCAAATACATTGATTTACTTTAGTCTTTGCTAATTCTAATTTTAAAAAATGACTAACTACAATTTAAATTTTATATGGAATTGACATTTAGTTCTCATGATTTTCTTCAATGTGTCATATGCAAAACTATGCAGTTTACCATATATAAATCTTGACCCTGGCTATAAAAATATCTGTAACATAAATGGTACAAAATGATGTATTAGACAAAAGTTAAATTAGGTAAAGCTGGTATGGCTAGTTAATGATTAGGTTGCCAGAAAAATATAATTCTGAACTACCATGGATTGAGCACTGTAGCTTCAGAATCTACTAAAGCAAAAATCGCTGCAATTATAAGAAGAAACAGAGACTACAGCAATATAATCAGGTGTCTGAGAACACTGCTGTTTTTATTACATAGGTTAAGATGATGAAGCAAGAATAGCTAATCTTGATGCACATACAAGAAACAAAGAACATTTGATTCAAAAGAGAACTGGAGAATATTTCCTCTTAAGAATCTTACATGAACATTCATAAATCTGATCAATGTTGTAAAGCCATGGGCTGTACAACAAGTTTCAGACAACTAATTTTTTTACAACTGGTACCATTTAGACCACATTCTCTGTTCATAAACTGACTGAACTCACATACATTGGAAAATCTAAAACTCCTAAGACAAAGGTATAAATAAGCACAACTTTGTAGAAAGTAGGAATCACAAATAAACATGAAAGACTCCCAAAATAATTAAATGAAATTTCCAAGGATTATTTTAGTTCCAAAGGATTGATGTATTTTAAAAAGTCTGACATTACCAAGTGTTCACATAGACGTGAGCCTGCTCTCAGCCACTGAGGGTGGGAGCATGTGATGGTACAAACATTTTGGAAACAAACTTGTGTAGGGGGATTAGGTGGATAATATGCAAACATTTGAACACTGTCACTGTTCTCCTGGATACATACGTACGCCTCAAAACGTATTACACACATAATGTAGATAGAAGATGGTTCCCAACAACATCACTTCGTAAAATCAAAAAAGCTGGAAACAAACCCTGTGTCTATCAGAAGGAAAATGGATAAATTATAGCATAACTATGAGTGAGTCCATTGTTTTAAGAAATCAACATGTGATAGAAAAATTGACAGCCATTTTATTTTCTATTGGGGTAGTTGACTTTTTATTTACTTTTTATTGTGAATTAAGGGGTTCTTACCCAACTTATTCTTTTTTTGCATTATGTGTTTTTCCATAGGACTTTAAAAAATATTTGTATATTATATTTTATTTTATAATATTTATCTAAATATTTAGGGCTAATTTTCGCCATTGGTACTGCTTAGGTGTTTATGAATCCCCCAATTTTATTAATATCTACCTTTATTTTTTCCCTTTAGTTGTGGAATCCCTTCCTCCCTGCCCTTTTTTTGCCCCCCCCCGCCCCACACACACACACAATGTTTTTTTGTAGAACACAATTTTATGTAAGGGGCAATATAGAGATTCAATACTCTTCTTCCTTTCCCTAGAGGATAATATATTCTGTTCTAATGACATGATTGTCTCCTGAACACTGTACCATTTTATTTAGTTTTAAATTTTTTATAGCTACATAACTGGGGGAATAAATTCTCTTAATCTTGTTTTTTTAAAAAATTAACCTATCCCTGGTGTGATGGTGCACACTTATAATCCCAGCAGGCGGCTGACAAAGGAGGATTAGGAATTCAAGCCAGTCTCAGCAATGCTGAAGCACTAAGCAACTCAGTGAGACCTTCTCTCCAAATAAAATACAAAATAGGGCTGGGGGTGTGGCTCAGTGGTTGAATGCCCCTGAGTTCAATACCCAGTACCAAAAATGAACAAACAAACAAACAAATAAATAAAACTACCAAAACTATAATTTAAAAAATTATCTGTCTCATATTTATCCTTATAAATAAACTCATATCAAGTGAAAAAATATTTTCTTGGGCTCTTTCTTTGAGATGATATTTTATTTGGATAGTGAACTCTTGATATCTTCATTAATATTGATCTTCCCTAAAATTGATAAGATTTTCCTTTCTGTCTGTTCATGCCTTTTGAGTAACATTATAGGTATTATTCCCTTAGGGAAATCCACATTCTCATTAAACATATCCATAGATATTCTTAAATTTTTGCTGTTGCCACAGACAAAATATTACTTCAGTCTATTTCTTAATTTGTTATTAAAGAAATCAACTGCTATTTTTGTGTTTTCCCAGTCATCATCACCATATGCATTGTTATCATTTCTAATGTTTTCTATTGACTCTCTTGATGTCTTTTTGTAATCACATCACCAACAAATTACGATTTTATGTCCTATCTATTCCAATACTTAAAGAAAAGGCTAACTAAGCAATGGCTGAACAGGCATACCTCTTTAATAGAGGTGCTGAGCAGAGGGCAATAGGCATCCCAGTATTTTTCTGCCTTCTCATGGAAATCACAGTATGTCATCATTCAGTGTGTTAAAACTGACAAGTTTAAGTTATTCTGTTATGTTTGTGAAGAATTATCTCATTTCACTGAGAAATTACATTGATATTTATCATTTATTGAAATAACTAGATGTTTTTCTCTTTTGACATGTTACTGTGATTCATCTGTCTACCTACCTGTCTCTGTCTCCTTATCTCCTAATATTAATCTTCTTTGCAATCCTGATACAAACCTTAAGTTGTAGCATTATTTTTTATGTACTGCTTTATATGCCTTTTGATAGTTGTTTTGTTTAGGGGTTTTGTATTTATGTTCATAAATGAACATTTTTATTATGTTCTATTTTGTTCTATATTTTTTTAGGTTAGGTTTTTCAGTTCAAGTACCTTTGTTGAAAAAAGTGGCAAACTTTCCTACCAGGTTCTGAAACTGTTTAAATATTAAGGAATAGAGTTTTTAAAAAGTTGTTGAGAATGCATCTGTCCCAGGAGATGTAATTAAAGTACTTTTTTTTTTTTTTTTGTACAGCTTTCTCGATTGCTATATGGTAAAATAAGCCCATTGGTTGTCAACCCAAGTTCTCTTTCTTCCCTCAGAACCATCACATCACTACAGAATTCTGTTTGTTCAGGATGCCAATGTTCCCACTTAAAAACAACAACAACAAACAAACAACAAAAACAAAACAGAAAAACCTCTGTGTCTCCTTTTCAGCCAGAGTAATTATATAAAATATTTTCCATTGTCAATGTGCTGATGAGTGGGGATCTGTGGAAAACTATTATTTTCTTAATAATAATAAAAATAACAACCCTCACTTGGCAATTGTTTCTTGTCTTGGCCTCTGCCTTCTCTGCCTGGAATCCAGGTAAGGTACTAGTGCTTCAGCAGCCATCTGTGAGCAAGTTAAAAACTGTCACCCAAGAAAAAGGGGACAGAAATATACACTGGAGTGTCCCTTACCATCTCAAGACTTCTTACAGTGTGAGAAAAATCAACCCAATTATGTCAAACTTACGTAGTCAGATTTCTGATACTTGTAACCAAATGCAATTTCAACAAATAGTAGACATTAGTTCATACAAATTTTCTACCTTCTAGAGTCAATTTTACTAACATATTTCCCAAGAACTCATACATATCAGGCACACTTAAAAATAATTAAGTGTACATTTTAAAATGTTTTTTCACTTTTTTTATTTTTTAAAAAATAAATGACAGTGGAATGCATTACAATTCTTATTACATGTATATAGCACAATTCTTCATATCTCTGGTTGTATATGAAGTATATTGACACCAATTCGTGTCTTCATACATGTACTTTGGATGATGATGTCTATCACATTCCACCATCCTTGCTAATCCTCTTCCTCCTCCCTTTCCCTCCCACCCTCTGCCCTATCTAGAATTTATCTATTCCTCTCATGCTCCCCCTCCCTACCCCACTATGAGTCTACCTCCTTATATCAGAGAAAACATTTGGCATTTGTTTTTGTTTTTCTTTTTGATTGCCTAACTTCACTTAGGATTATCTTCTCCACTGCCATCCATTTACCTGCAAGTGCCATGATTTTATTCTCTTTTATTATTGAGTAATATTACATTGTATATATATACCACATTTTTCAATCCATTCATACACTGAAGGACATCTAGGTTGGCTCCACAGTTTAGCTATTGTGAATTGTGCGACTATAAACATTGATGTGGTTGTGTTGCTGTAGTATGATGTTTTTAAGTCTTTGGGGTATAAACTGAGGAGAGGAAGAGCTGGGTCAAATGGTGGTTACATTTACAGTTTTCCAAGAAATCTCCATAATGCTTTCCATATTGGTTTCACCAATTTGCAGTCCCACCAGCAATGTATGAGTGTACCTTTACCCCCACATCTTCACCAACACTTATTGTTGTTTTGTCTTCATAATAGCTGTCCTTCTGACTGGAGTGAGATGATATCTTAGAATAGTTTTGATATGCATTTCTCTAATTGCTAGAGTTGATGAAAATTTTTCCATATATTTATTGTTTGATTGTATATCCTCTTCTGAGAAGTGTCTGTTCAGGTCCTTGGCCCATTTGTTTGTTGGTTATTTGTTTTTTTTTTGGTGCTTAGATTTTTGAGTTCTTTATATACCCTAGAGATTAGTGCTTTATCTGATGTGTGAGGGGTAAAAATTTGCTCCCAGGATGTAGGCCCTCTGTTCACCTCACAGATTGTTTCTTTTGCTGAGAAGAAACTTTTTAGTTTGATTTCATCCCATTTATTGATTCTTGGTTTTAATTCTTGTGTTATAGGAGTCTTATTAAGGAAGTTGGGGCCTAATCCCAATGATGTTTAATTATTTTACTTTGTGAAAATATTTGACCAATCCTGCATTTTTATTTGTAACTTGTGTATTTGTATTCTTTTTTTTTTTTCCTTAATATTTATTTTCTAGTTCTCGGCGGACACAACATCTTTGTTGGTATGTGGTGCTGAGGATCGAACCCGGGCCACACGCATGCCAGGCGAGCGCGCTACCGCTTGAGCCACATCCCCAGCCCCTGTATTTGTATTCTTAATTTTCCTTTTTTGTTTCTAATATTGTGTGTATGTGTGTGTGTGTGTGTGTGTGTATCTTTTTATATTTTTCAAGAAGGGAATTTTGGATCTATTGAGATTATTGATCTTTTCATGCATTCTAACAATGTTTTTTCCCAGTTGCCTTCCTCCTGACTTGAGTTGAATACTTAGTTCATTTAACATCACTTTTAGAAAAAGAGTTTGAAAATTGATGCTAAGCATGATGCCTACAAGTAGCTGCTTCTCTCAGTTTATTTCCATTGCATATCCTCATTCACTTTATTCTAGGAAAGATCAAGGAGTCCATTTTTTTCTCCTTTTATTATGCTCCAATTTTATAGGATATTTTTGACATTACTGTGTTTTCCACAATTTTGTGACTCTCTTCTACTGTTTTGCCCAAAGATCAGAGAATACAAACAATCAATTTCTTCTATGAGACATAAATATATCTTGTTCTCTGGCTTATGTATTTTACTTATTCTGGTCTTTGTTTGGAAGACTATACATTTTAATTAATATATTACAAATCTTTCTTACTATAATTACATTATTTGGATACATGTGACTCTTTACTCCTAATTTTCTTTGGAGGTCTTTTACTACTAAGCTATTGTTGAGTTCTCCTTGAATTTCTAATAATTTTGCTTTTGTGTGTCAAGTAAGTCCCAATATTCCAGAAGCTCAATTTTTTTGTTTGCTACAAATGATTTCAGGGTCTACTTTGACATGGTGGCAGGAATTAAATTTTAGTCAATTTGGAGATTTTGCACCCTTTTTCTATGATGTTATTGCTAAACTCAACATAAATGTGAGAGTCTTCTACACATAACATGATAAAATCATGACCCTATGGCATTTGGTGGGAAGACTAAGGGAGATATTCTTATCATATCTTATTCATCCATGCACACATTTATTAAGGTATAACTTGGCTGTTGACCCATGAGGGCTGTCCTAGTTAGTCAAGGGTTTCCAGATAAACAGAACCAAGAGTGTATTTATATATATATATATATATATATATATATATATATATATATATATATACACACACACACACACACACACACACACACACACAAATTTACATATATGTTTGTACATATATTTATATTTATATATCAATATATTCAATAGGATATATGCATGCTCCTATATGTTTTTTTCATATATGTGTGAGGTGTGTCTGTGCATTTATCTTCTCTTTTCAGGAGAAAGGAGAAATATTTGCTCTTCAAAATCTCAAATATTTTAGTTGATCTAGGTTTGTTTTCAGTTATCTCTGGTTTCCTAAAGTCATCAGCTTTTGGATAGAAACTAAAGGAGAAGTCCTCTTTTATTAATGTTTTGATCTGTTATACCTCTTTGTTTTGTCTACCTAGTTATATTAAAATGCACCTCTAAAAACAAAGACTGGAGGCCAGAGTTAGTTTCAAAATGGGATTTGCCTCTGTATGCTTGTATGTGTGTGTGTGGGGGGTGGTATGCATACACACCCATGGGACAGTGTTTTCCTCCTATATTGTTCACTTTATTTTTGCACTGGACCCCAATTTGGGGCACCTGACTTTTAGTTTTGCAGGTCTATGTTACTGTCAATTACAATTCCTTCTGGAGTTTTTGTTTCCTGGTTTTTATTAAGTCTTTTTTAGCAACTTACAATTTATTCAGAACAGCTACCTTGTGTTTTGTGGGGAAAAGACCCTTCCTCCTTTAGATCCCTTTTTCTTCTGCATTGTCATGAGCATCTTATTGGCTCATCCTCTATAGAGGCTAAAGTGGCTTTAATCATCTTCTGCAGGGGATGATGTAGGGAACACTTGGACTCCTGTTAGGCACTATTATTATTCTCATTTTACGGATGTAGAGAAGGTAAATAGCACATCCATATTCACATTTGACATCCAAGCTCGCCTTCCACTCAGAGGTGAATCATGATACAAGTGTAGCCCCCAGGCACTCTTCCCTTAAATATCTCAAGGAGGCCAGAAAGTCACAGACGCTGCATCTGATTATGTTTAATCCACTGCAAAGAGAAGGACCCAGAGTAGAAGTCCTCATTACTCATGTAGAAAACTCTTGACTATAAACCTTGTTTCTCTGGAAAAGAGATGGCTATGATGTTATGCCAGAATTTTTTAATACTTCCTGCCTTTCTGCATCATTTTCTTGGAAAGAGTAGGGTAAGTCTGTCTTTCAATCTGTCTCCATCTGTAGCATACTAGTCAAATTCCTTGACATTTGTGCCTAATGCTGTTCCTTCATTTCATTGCCGATTAAAACATCCTGCACCTTACCGATTTGGTACCTTTTGTTTGGGTTTTTTTGTGGGGAGAGGAAGCAAGTTAGGATGGCATGAAGTTGTCATTGAAATGATCAATTTTATAGCTATATTAGCTTTTGTTGTGTATTGTTATTTTGCAAGCATTTTGTTATGTTCATAAGCCATTATCTGCAAATAAACTTCCTATATTAATTATTTAATATTTCCCTATTAATAGGCATGAAAGTTGTGCTCAGTTTTCTCTGTCCATCTCTCTTTTTCTTTCTTTTATTTTGGTGGGGGAGGAGTTTTTAATAATGAAGTGGTGCACATACTTACAGATAGACTTAATCTATATCTCTTCAAAGTTTATTTAGTTTACTTTCCTAGAAATGAGATTATGAGCCCAGTGATAAAATCCCCAATCCTTTTTCTTTTTTTTTTTTTTAATTTGGAGAATGGATCAACTAATTTGGGTCTTGCTAAGGTGCTGAGGCTGGCCTCACACACCTCTTGCCTCAGCCTCCTTGGTTGCTGGGATTACAAGTATGTGCCCCTGTGCTTGTCAATTATCTATTATTTAGACTTTCAGATGAGCTTCATCATCATTTTGGTGAATTATAAATGTAACCATATTTGGACTTACATTTAACATATTTATAAATATATGTACCATGTGACTTAAATTGAGAAAAAGAAACAGATATAAGCTTAGTTGCCATCAGAAAGGGACTATCAATCAATTAATTATTGCATGGGGAATTTTTAAAAAGAGATACACTAAAAATAATGTGAATGGTGTATTCATAGGTCAGAAGGAGACAACTTTATAGGAGAGGTAGCTTTCATTGGTAGAAGGTAAGCAGTTAGACTAGACGGAAAGGGTCAGAACTGGTTATGGATTTCTTGAAGTTTTTAATTGGTTTGAAGATTATGGGAACTTGTGAAAGACTTTAAACAAATGCTTGCTTAGCAGCAGTGATAAGAACTGACCTTCATTACGATCTTGATGCAGGTCAGGACTCTTTCAAGTGCTTTGCCATCCATCCAAGAATGGCCACTCTTACCCTCCTCTACTTCCTGAAAACAGAAACACAGTGGGTTTACATGAATTTTTGAAGTTTGCAAAACTAAAAAGTGGCAATCAGGCTTCAGATTTCACACACTTAGCTGATAACTTATACCTGAAATTGGACAGTCATTCTCTTCTCCATTACTTCCCACCATCAACACACCAGAAACAATCAAACCTGCTACAAGCAGGCTTTTTAAGATCATTTTTCTCCTATTAATTTGCATTAAATAGAGCAGGTGCAGCCTAGGTATAATGCCTTTTAAGTTCATCCGTGAAATCTTCAGTCATAGGCTTTTGCATGATCGCATCTGTCCTTTTTAAATAATTTTTTAAAGCGAGAACAAATCCATTCTGCCTGATTCTGTATGAGGCAAGGATTCCAACACTGCCCCCAACTTCATCATATCAAACATTGCTATGTGGTTTCTTTGTATTTGAAAAGAAAACTATGTTTTAGAGAATCTTTTAAATGGTACATCTGAACAGCTTCCTTTGCTATGACTATTTCTTAGAAAGGCTCTAGTTTTTTATGTTCTATATAATTGATATTAGTATGATTTAAGCATACTGTCTTAATAAAATCTCTCAAAAGGTTAATAGTGCTTTGAAAATGTGTTAACTAATAGAAATTCCCAGAAAAAGATAAAAGCAAGTCCAACTATTAATAATTTGAGAAGTAAGTCTACCTTATAGAATTGGCTTTTAAATCTGTATTCTGCATACTTGGTAGTCCCATTTATTGTTTTATGTAGAAAAAAAGAAAGAAAATGAAATTGATGAAATTTTAATGATCAATAAATAATGGCTGGAAAGACAGTAGATGAACATATTTGAGATGAACATATCTTTCCTATGTTCATATATGAATACATGACCAGTGAAACTCCACAACATGTACAACCACAAGAATGGAATCCTAAAAGAATAAGTTATATTCTATGTACATATACTATGTCAAAATACACTCTACTCTCATGTATATCTAAAAAGAACAAATTATATATATATATATATATATATATATATATATATATATGTGTGTGTGTGTGTGTGTGTGTGTGTGTGTGTATAAATTGTTATAAAATAATACAAATGAAGTCTACTCAGGAAAACCATATTGTAATGTGTACCTGCCCAATAATATGAAAATGATATGTTCTAGGGATTTACAACTAGAACATATCATTTTCATATTATTGGGTCAATTTTGGGAATGAACATGAAAGAAATTTTTGTGAAACTCATTTGGAGAATATAAAGTAAAAAAAATTCTTTGAAATCAAGTGGCCCCACAACATTTATAAAAGTCTCTTGACTATTGCCTTCCCCAAATCCATAGGTCATGATCTTGGAATTGCTGTCAGCTACTCTTTCAGGTCTGATCTTGACAGCAGCCATCACTCACTGTTTCTTTAGTGCCTGGAAGCTGTGCTCTTCCAATCTTGCCCTGTCACTAATAGCAAACATCTGATTGTCACTGAAACCCTGTAGACAGTTTTATTCCCCCACTTCTTTATCTCCAAATAACAAACAAATGTTTCCAAAAAACAGGTACTAATATTAGTGCATTTGACTATCCAGCTGTCTGTCCTACCATGTGTTTGACAAATGTAGAGGTGCCATGCCATCAAGAACATAGGCTCAGAGGTCAGAGTGGATGTGTCCCAGATCTATCTTGTTATTCAACATGAGCTCCGACAGTCTTTTAACTCTATGTTCTTCTTTAATATGGACATAATTAAACCACCTTCAAGGAGTTGTTATGAGCACTAAAGAGCATAATATAATGCTGATAACAGTGTTTGGCATAAAGTAAGACTAAAAAGTAAACATTAATTCATTCAAATTAAAAATGAGTGCCAAATATGTACCAGGTGCTGTTTTTGGCACTTGAAACACAATGATGAGTGAAAAATAAAAAAGACCCTCTTAGACACTGTAGAACTTATATTCTAGAGAAGGAAACAGATCTTAGTCAAATATTCAACTGAAATACATTGAAACCAACAGTGGTGTTAAGCAATTCAATGGAGAGGTAAATGGTACCATAGGAATTTAAAGCAGGAATTTGATTTAGTCAGGTGAGTCAAATGATGTTATAGGATGCACGGACCTATTAATGGGTTCACATTGACAGGTCAAGAGGAGAGAACACTGAAAATAGGGGCTGGGTGTTGAGGGTCTTCTGGTTGAATTTAAATAGAGATGGAAGGTCAAGGGGATGAGTGGAGATCAAGTGAGCCTGAGGACATGGGTGTGGACAACTGGTTGAGTGTTCCAGCACTGTTTATGGAAGTTTTAAGCAGCAAATCCATATTATCAGATTTGAAGCAATGCCATTTGAGATTGGAGAGTGGTCCAGTTGGCAGAGGCAGACACTTGGTTCATTTTAATAATCTAATTTGGGAGAAAGACAATGAGAGCTGCTTACATTAGTGATGGAGATGAAAAGAATTGGTTGGATTTTAAAATTTTAAAATTTCCAGGACTTGGGATGAATTGTACTGGGCAATGCAGAGAGGAGAAGAGGAAGATTATGGACAACTTAAGTTCCTGGCTAGTGGAGTAAGATACAGCTGAAAGCATGGAGGCCCTTGTGTTTGGAGGTATCCAAAGACAAAATCTTTAGGAATCTTCTTGATAATTGACTGCTTTTTATGCTTTCATGATCAGAGTTGGAATTTTCTAGAACTCAATGATTTTTACCAATTCCAAATGCCTACTCTATGTCTCCCCGTGATTTCTCCTGCCTGTTTCCCTTCAGTTCAATCAAGATGATCTCATTGCTCTTCAGAAATTGAACGTTTCCCTTTCCTCTTTACCCTGCTATTCTGAATTTCCGTTCATTTTGGAAATTTGCTTAAATTTAATTTCCTTTAAGTAGACTTTCATATGTACAATAAAAGTCCCCTCCCACTCCCATTCCTATGGCTGGCCCAGCACGTTAGTGCTTATTTACACATCAATTTGCATTTATTAAGACAAGACTTCATAAAAAAAATCCTTTTTTTCCATTGGTTTTTGTGCATGTTTTCCTCCTATCTTGTATACTGCCTCAGATCAAGGACCAAGTCTTATATTCATTTTCTTCTGTCCTTTATGTCTTACAACAATTTGCAGAATTGCTGGAATTAAAAAAAAAAAAAAGAAGTACTTTGTTGTCTGATCAAATTTTCCAAGCTGGGTGGGAAGTAGGAAAATGACTGAGTAATACATGATTTGTTCATTGTCTCAAAGCCACAGAAATTTTTCAGAACTCTTTTATTTCCAATTTTTTTCTCCTCATATCCCTTTCAAGGGAAGGAATTCATTTACAAATGCCAAAATGTAAAGTCAATGTGGTACAGAAGAATGATTATGGGAACTGACATCGGGGTTCATTTATCCTTTTGTGACCTTAGGAATGTCACCTAACCTCTCTGAGTCTGAATATCCTCATTTAAAAAATAAAAAAAAATATTTGTATAATGTCAGTAATCATTAGCAGTCATATTTTTCTTTTCAGATCCTAGCTTGGTTACTATTCCATATATAATATACTAAGCCACATAAATACATTCACAGTCTACATATGTATTTCCAATTGAATTTGATATGGTTCCCCTATATCAGTATTTGAAAAAAACAAAATTGTACACAAAGTTTAACTCAAAAGATATTAGGAAATAAGGCTATAACATGACCGCTATTTCCAAACCTTCTATAAAGGTCAAATAGACACTGTCAATGCCAAAATATTCTAGAACTGGAAAGTGACAAATATATGAGAACACACACAGAGAAACCTGTTTTCACTTTGTAGTAAATATTTTTTTCTCACAAAAATCTTGCTGCATTGAATGTTAGAAAACTGCCAAGGTTTAGAGGAAGTTAAGCAATATCAGTATGCAATTAAAAACAAATTAGTCATGGCCCCGATCAAGGGGATTTCCATTCTGCATTTGAGAAGTTCAGAAAAATTAACATTAAACTGTCATTGAAAAGCAAAAATTATTTGTACCATTTTAAATAAGAGCTTAAAATTCAGGAAATATATAGGGTGGTAGTCACATTTAAAAATTATACTCCTTGATAGCAAATTAACCAATGTATAAATCAGGATTTATAAACCTAAATTTATAAATAAATGTGTATTTAGGTTATAGAGTTATCAATGTTGGAAAGTATAGACGATTTTGAAGTAAACATATCATCAGAGTTTTAAAGTTTTATTGACAAGGCAATAAAATAATCCAAACAAGATTTCTTTAGCCCTCTAAATAGCAATTTCTCCCCTAATAATATTGTGCTTGACAGTCCTAAAGACAAATTTAAAGGGTGTGAAGTGGGTTTTAACTTGGAAATCAGCTGAAACTTATTGCTTGTGTAAAGTTTGTTGAAATCCAGGAGATTGTAGGAGTTTCTTCGGAAGATTTTTCTCAATATCCAGGGAAGCAGTCTTGTAATTTTATCCAGAGACAAAAGGTGATGGAAAGTTGGCTGGCATCTTAATGCCGCAGGTATCAGGAATGCTGAGCCAGCCCTTCCCAACCAGCCCTCTCCTAAAGCCACATCACCTTGGAGTGTGTACTGGGAGGGTATGTCATGTCCCTCCTCCTGCTGTTCCAGCCCTTGGAGGTGGTGCCAGTGGACTTGACTGCAGGGTTCTGCCCCTTCTCTCCTCATCTTCTCCTTAACCTCACTCTTGTACATTGTGTCCTGTACTCTTTTTCATCTTTTCTAAACTCCACCCTGGCCACTGCTGTGGGTGGCTGTCAAGACCAAGGGTTGTAGTTAGAGTGTCTCAATTTGAATCTTGTTATATTACTCAGAGTTTTCCAGAAAAAGCTGGGGGTGTAGTATAAAGGACTGAGTGCTGCACAGACATTGGTGTAGATTCCAATCCCAGTCTGAGGATCTCAGAACCAGGAGCCATCCAGAGAAGAAGATAATGTCCCATATCAAGCATTCAGGCAGAGAGAAAAATTCATTCTTTCTCTAGTTTTTTGTTCTATTCAGAATCTCACAGATTGGATGATGCCCTCCCATATTGGAGAAGGTCTTCTGCTTTACTCTGTTCACCAATGTAAAAGCCAATGTATTGCGGAAATAATGTCACAAATATACCCAGAAATAAGGTTTAACCAGATATCTGGGGATTTTGTGGCTGAGTCAAGACGACATGCAAAATGAACCAGCACATCTGGCTGCAACACCTTCTCCAGGTGGATCCCTGGGAAAGTGTGTCACTCAGTTGTGACTTCAGTTCATTCACCTGTTAAACATGCACATGATAATAGGAAACCTAAACTGCAGGGACACCAAAAAGTAGATACTTGATGCCCATGATGTGAGCTCAGTTCACATTGTCTGATTGATATCTACTTTCTAGGTAAGTAGTTTAGGCACCAGCAGGTGGGTGGGGAGGGACAATGAAGAGCAGTAATTTATAGGGAGGACATCACACATTTACATCAGGATTTCATAGGTCAAAGGACTGGAAATCATAGAGAACTTATCCAAATAGACAAACGTGTGGAAAGTGGGAACTGGAATGCCAAACCTTACCCCTGCTTTGTGACCAGGTTTTCACCATCCTGTCTTTGTGACCAGGTCATCAGAACCCTCACAGAGGAAATTTGCCAAGGTGGTTATAAAGGGCAATAAACCACTTAGGAGGGGGTATGAAACTAATGCAAGAACCATGGGACCCAAAGCCCTTCAGAACTCCAGACTTTGTTAAAGCCATGTAGTTCTCTCTGCAGTGTTCTCCGCAGTGCCTATACTGTATGCTACCTGTTTCTCACTTTTAAAATAAACATCTGCCTACACTTTGTGTAGCTCACTTAAAATTATTTTTGTGAGATTTCAAGAACCTATGGCTATGGACCCTCTGTGGGTACTTTGATTCCATAGTCAGTCTCCTCTGCGATATACTGAGGTGTTTTATTGGAGAAATCCCTGTCCTCTTTTCCTTCCTCCTTCTTTCCTCCCCCAAATGCACCCATTATGGATGTCAATTTGAAATGAGATTTTCAGTCTCTGCTACTATAGCACTGCAGCAGACCCCAGCCACCTGCCAGTGATTTCTTTCCTAGTTCTTGTCTGGTGAATTCAAAGAATGAAATCCATGGACAATGAAGAGTGAGTGTAAAAAAGCAGAATCAATTCAACTCAGAAGAAAATAAGCAAAATTCAGGTTGCCACTTAAGCATATTAAAGAGGTTGCCTCTTAAGCATATTAATCTATGGAATCACATAACTACTGCTTAGGGGAATTGATCAACATTCGTTGGTGATAGCCAAAGCTATCCACCAAACCTATGCCAAACTCTTACTGAAAATGTGCTAAGGCTTGGTTCAACTTGCAAAGTCTGACTGGTCAGCCCTTGGATTTGTAGCCTTCACTCAGGTTTTTCCTGCCTCACTTTATCACAGCCCCAGGGAAAAAGGCCTTGGCTGGAATGTTTGGAATGTTGGTACAAGCTAATTTCATGGAGTAGCCTCTTCATTTAGCAAAGACTCTTTCTTGAGGGGGTCCATTTTCTTAACTGTCTGCCTGTTTTACTAAATCTATCTATCCTATCTTATTCAATTTCATCTGGGTCCTTCAATAAAACAAAGTAATTGGATCCAAGACATTAATATCATATTTCCTTTAACATTTTCACTTCAAAACTCCTTAGCTCAAATATAACTTTCTCAGAGAGTCTTCCCCACACCAAGTAGGGAGAATTTCTTCCTTCATCTTTTCATTCTTTCATTAGCTTTTGCCAGTGCTGTGTGTTTCTCAGCAAATGATAACTACTTGTCTTTCTCTCATGTAACTAAAAGCTCAAAGGCAGGGAGCTCATCTTCAGTGAGATCCTCAGGGACACAATAAAATATCCATCATATCTGCTAACTAAAGAAACAAATATGATAACAGATAATAATTTAATAGCTTTTGATTTGGGCAGGATTTCACATTTTAGTGCAATCCTATCAAAATGTTACCTCTAACAGATTACAATTATTCTGTAGATGTCAGCCTGGGGATCAGGGGTGATACTTTTGGGCAGAAACATAATCTTAATAACATAGAAAATTCACACAGTATTCTGTGTGTTATCATTTAGATATGAGTTGACCCCCAAAAGCTCTTACGTCAGACAATGCAAGAAAATTTAGAAGTGAAACCATTGGGTTGTGAGAGGCTTAACATGATTAGTGCATTAATCCACTGGAAGGGATTAACTGGAAGATAATTGTAGGCAAGTAGGTTGTGGCTGAATGAGGTGGGTCACTGTTGGCATGATTTTGGGGTTTATATTTTGGCCTTGTTGAGAAAAGTAGTCTTTCTCTCTGCTTCCTGGTCCCATGTTCTGAGCTGCTTTCCTTCTTCACACCATTCTGTCATGGTGTTCTGCCTGAACTTGGGCCCAGAGCAATGGAGTCTGCCATTTGTGAACTGAGACCTCTAAATCTGTGAGTGCCAAGTAAACTTCTCTTCCTTTACATTGTTCTTGTCGGGTCTTTTGGTCAAAGCAGTGAAAAAGCTGACTAAAACACCATGTGTAGGGGATTCCTTGACTGAAAATTTCTTCTTAAGACTTGATGATAATGGATAGAGTTCAAGCATTTGGAACTCTCTTATCTAACCAACATTATTGCTCCTTTCTCTTTAACTTTCAAGAAATTGGTAAAGAAGCAAAGCAGCTGGAATCTACAACATTAATTGAAGGAAAATCTGAAATTGGGGGCTCTGTTTAATATCTATGGTCAGTGAACCTCCTAATACTGAACTCCAGAAGTGGACAAAGGATTTACCTTGCCATACTCATCATTTTCCATTTCAAGACTGTTAGGCAGTCCTGGTAACTTGCTATCCTAATTGTCATATATCTGAAAACATAATAGCGTCTCAAAAAAGTAAATATTTAATGGCTGAATCAGGATGAATTTATTAATTATTATCCTAGGTATAGAGATATTTAATCATAGTTATAAGGAGTATATTCCTTAAAGAAGGAAGGAAGGGAGAAGAGATGGTGACTGCAGGGACAATTTAGGTGAAAAGTTGCCTCTTCTACTTCCTCCTCCATGATTAACTGGCAAGAGATAATTCAGCAGAAAGGGTGAAATTAATCATAAAAGATATAGAGAAATAAGCAAAGAGTTGAATTCTTGGTGAACACAACAGGAATGTTTGTGGGAACTTGAGCAATGGATGGATTGATCTTTTGAAGATGTTTAGGCATATCCTTCATTAAAGCCAAAGGAAGGGAAGATGGGAGTGGAGAAGTCAAGAAGGGCTTCGGTGAGAGAAAGGCTTCCTTTCTCACTGCTTCTGTTTTCACCGTCAAGTGTGAGAGGAGATTTCCAGCAGGTAATTGGATGGGGAGGAGGGGTGCTGTGAGATGATGAGATTGGAGATTTTAAAGGAAAGAAGAATATATAAAATTTCATAAGTTCTGTGAGAAAATGAAATATGTCAAAATAGAAGAGGTGGCAGAGACGATATGAAGACTCCATTTAAATTTAAGAACATGAATTTAAAATGAGTCCTACCTCTCTGGCCTGTGAAACTTGGAATTATCTACAAAACAATTTCCTGTCTACAAATGCAGATGAAAGAGAAGAAATCATTGCCCCAGAATTCAGGAATTTGGTAGCAACTGCTGCAGGTGTTTTGCAGTATTCCAAACCAGCTGCACCTGAAGGATCAATGCAATAGTGACAGCTTAGGAAATGTTCATTAACTCCCTTTTCTTTTGATTGTATCCATGATCTTTCAACTTACTAACACATAAGTCTTCAGATTTCAAGGTAAAATGTCTCCTATCCAGCCTATTTAAAGTCATCTAATGGTTTTCACTGTACTCAAAATAAAGATGATGCTCCATATCACTATCTTAAGGCCCTGGATATCTGATTCTTTCCTCTCTTTTCAGGTTCAACTCATACCCTTTTCATTCTACTACAATGGATCTTTCTCAGAACCCCTAACTAGTTGTGCTCTTTAGTCTCAAGGACTTTGCTCAATTGTATAACACAGCATTTGATGGTTCATCTGGTTGTAGGAGCTGGCAAGACCAAAATCTACATGGCAGGTAAGCAGGCTAGAGACCCAGGGGAATGTCCACATTGCATCACTAAGTCCAAAGGCAATCTGCAGGAATACTTCCTTTTTTCCTTGGGGCATCATAATATTTTCTCTCTTGACTTTCAACTGATTCAATGAAACCTTTATGGTAACAGTTGAACTGGTGTTTGATCCAAATCTGGGCTCCACAGCCTAGGCAAGTTAACACAAAATTAGTCCTTAGCCCATGCTACCACCTCAGCCTATGGTGCCCTTCTCCATGGCTAAATTGTCATGATTATCTTCTCCCCAAACTAGGTCAGATGCCTCCTTTGCATGCTCCCAGGAGAAACTACATTTCTCCACCTCCATCATGATGATTCTCTTTTCATGAGGACAAGGCCATCTTTGATTACTCACCCCTGTGCTTTCTGGTCCCATGGCACTGTCTTGCACAAAATAGATGCTGAGTCAATACCCACAAACGAAGGAACATTCTTTATGAATTCGAGAAACTCCATTTGTCTATGGAATGGCATATTTGTAACTATCACCACCCCGTTTCAAATGTTTCAACACTACTAATAGGAAATGAAGTTCAGTAACATTTATTGGGTGCTTTCCATATGAAAAGCATGCTTCTTGGCTCTCAGTAGTAGCTTATATTACATGAGATGCTTTTTTGGTACCAGTTTAGATATTCTCAGCCTCACATTGTCAACGTTGGTGATTTTGTTGTTTGTATATTTGTTTATACTAGGGATTGAACCTAGGGGAATTTTACCAGAGAGATACATTCCCAATCCTTTTGTTTTGTTTTAAGACAGGGTCTCAATAAGTTGCTGAGGTGAGGCTGGCCTTGAATTTGTCATCCTTTTGCCTCAGTTTCCTAAATCTCTGGGATTATAGGCATGTACCACTATGCTGGTCTGATTTTTTTTTTTTTATTTTAGAAAATGATCGTTCCATAGGTTTTTTTTTTTTTCATTTTTATTGAGTCGCAATATTTATACATCTTTATGGGGTATCTTATGGTAATTCAATACATGTAACACAATGTGTAACAACTCAGGGCTATAAGCATTTCCATGTCTTTGAACATTAATTATTTTTATGTATTAGAAATTTTATACTCTTATGATTATTTGGAAATATGTATTGGTTGTTTTAACCTGTAGTTACTCTATGTGTTTAAGAAGAACAAAAAGTAATTCTTCTACTCTGTGTTTTGGTGTCCTTCATTGAACTTCTTTCTCTCCTCCCTCCTGCTGTCCTTCCCAGTCCCTAATGAAAACTCTTCCATCTCATTCTTTTACAACATGAACTTATTAGTTTACATAAATGAATGAGAACATGTGGTATTTATCTTTCTCTGCATGGCTTATTTCAGTAATCATAATGACCTCTAGTTCCACCCATGTAGCTGCCAATGACAGGATTTCGTTCTTTTTTTTATGGATGAATAGTATTCCATTACATAAATATAACACATTATTTTATCCATTTATTCACTGGGTTGATTACATATCTTGGCCACTGCAAATAAATAGTGCTGCAATGAGTCCAGGAGTACAAGTATCTTTTGTATATTGATTTTACCTTATTTGGATATATACCAAGTAGTGGAATTCCAAGACTGCTCTTGACCACATCTTCTACACCAAGTCTGATCTTTATAAAATCAATTTCTTTGGAGTACAACTCAACTTCATCTTGCCTTATACCTTGCTGTTATTTCTCTGTCCCTTCAGCACCAGGGTTTCTTCTCTTTCTCTGGCTGCAGAGATATAACCAATCCATGACCTATGAAGCAACCCTACTTTCCCAGCCTGGGAGTTTGGGAGGAATAACATGTTGTTAAGCAAAATTTGACAACAGTCAAAGACGAAGTCTTCACATCACCCACAAGCAGACTGTCCTGAGGCATGGCAGAACACAGTGCCCTGTAGGAGAGAGTTCCCTGGGATTGTGTGACCAATGGCCACATGGCCATCTATGACTAGCCACTTGTCAGGAACACAACCTCCATTTCTTCTGGCTTTTTCTCTGTTTCATTCCCCTTTTCCTTGATTTCTTCTTTCCTGGAATTGAACTCTTCCCTATAGTGTTGGCAATATAAGCTTCTGTGGTAGTCTGTTTTCTAGAGCCCTGGTCTCAGACATTTATTTAATCCTCATAAAAGAAGAATAAAGTCTAGTTTGTATTTCAAAAGCTCATTTTGGCTTTGGTGGGCTAACAGATAGAAGGGAAAGAATAGAAATGAGGAAACTGCTTAGGAATTAATGGCATGGTCCCAATGAAAGATGATTGTTGTTTGGGAAAGAATGCCAACTATAAAAAGGAAATGAGTGAATAAGTTTTAGATCTTCTTCCCTCCCAGTCCTTTACATGTGCACTGTAATTGTTTATTGCAGTATAATTCTCTAACATGCCTGAGGCAGAATATCAATTACAGATATTTAGAAAAACATACCAATAGGTTGCTCACAAGATTACAAGGGCTAACCCTAGGGAGGAATATACATATACATGAGGATATTTTGAGAATGAGAGAGAATATTTGGGGCTACATATTGCTATGCAAGGACAACCAAAGGAATAAACCAAGACTGTCCTAGGGAAACCTGAACGTTCACACTGTCTATCCACTGCAGATGGCTTACGAGCAGCTTTAAAAGTACAGTAGTCTAATACATCTTTCTACTTAGGAAGGATACCTCAGACAGAATCTATGTTTGGCAAGGGTTCATTTGTATATTAGTAAGACGTGTTAGCTTTGCATCTCTGTGACCAAAATACCTGACAAGGATGACTTAGAGGAAGAAAAATTTATTTGGAGCTGGTGGTTTCAGAGGTTCATGGTTGACTGACTTCTTTGCTCTGGGCCCACACAAGGGTGTAGTGAAGGAAAGCTACTCAGTTCATGGCAGTCAGGAAGCAGACAGACAGAAAGGAGTCTGAAAGACAAGATATAATTCCCAAGGGCACACCCCCAGTGACCACCCTGTCCCATTGACCACCCTGTCCCAGCTATACCATACCTCTTCCTACATTTACCACAAGTAATCCATTCTAATCATTAATCCATCAACTCATTAATCCATCAAATGGATTAATCCACAGTTTAGGTTACAATTCTCATAATCTAATTATTTCACCTTTAAACATTCCTTCATTGTCGAACAAGAATCTTTTAGTGGGATACCTCATAATCAAACAATAACATCAGGCTTGAGAAATCTAACCAATGGAATATCTATATAACTTAGTATGAGGAATTGACTTAAAGTAATCCAGGTTCTAGGTCCCATACTCTGCCACCAGTCAACTGGAGACCCAGGAAAACCAGTGGTATACTTCCCATTTGCATTGAGAAGTCAATGAATCAGAGATACTGATGGTGTAAATCCTAGTCCACAGGCAGGAGAAGACAAAGGTAAGCTCAAGAGGCCCCTGGAAGAAATGAGTTGCTTTCTTTCTCTGCTTCTTGTTCTATTCGGGGTTTCAAGGGCTGGATGACATCCATCTACATTGGGGAGCACAATGTACATACTTATTTCTCGTATTAAAATGGTAATCTATCCAGAAGCATTTCCACAAAAAAGGCCCCCAGTACAGTATTAGGCTAGGCATTTCATGACCTAGTCAAGTTAAAAGATATTTTTAGCCATCATAATTAGCTATTAGTTATTATCATTGGATACAAAATCATGTGAGAGTCCCACTAAATAATTTCATTATACTTTAGATAAAGAAAACATGGATATGTTAAGGAGAGAAACATTTTCTAACCCTTCATGGCTAGACTCAGCAATTTAAAAACAGTGAAAACTAGCTTTTAAGAACTCTGAGATCAGACAGAACTATACTTTTAAATCTTTCCTTCCATTTACTTTATTTTTATTCATTTATTTATTATTTTAATTTTGCAGTACTGGGGATTGAATCCAGGGAGTCTCTACTCTGAAGTATATCCTCAGCTGTTTTTAATTTTTTAAAAATGTTAGAATCTTACTAAGTTGTGAAAAGCTAGCTTGGAACTTGCCATCCTCCTGCCTCAATATCTTACAAAGCTGGGATGAGAGGTACATGCCGCTTCACCTGGTGCTTTCCATTTACTTTTATAATTCAAGCCTCAATATCTATATCATGAAAGATAGCACAATACTACTCCACTTATAAGTTATAAGACTTCCGGTTGTGACAGAAAATTCAAAGTAGCCAAAATGACAACAGTAAAGGGATTTGTTGATTTATTTATTCCTTCATTCAACAAATATATGTTGAGTATACACCACCTGATGGACATGGTTGTAGATGCTAGAATGCATAAGTGGCAAAGTAGACACTTCTACTTCCCATCAGAAACACATAGCCATGTGGAAGAGGCAGAGCAGTCACATACAAAACCCAGTGACAATATAAAAGGGTAGATGTCACTGAATTCAGTGAGTAAAGTTTGACAGATGGAAGGACTTCCTCAGTACAGGAAGCCCTTCTTAGAAGAGGATTAGAAAGGGCTTTTTTGAGAAGCTGATATTAAAGCAGAAACCGAAGGAAAGAAAAGAAGGAAGTATAGATGGCTAGGAAGGGGCACTGCAGATGGAAGGAAATGCAATGGCATGGTGACAATTAGGCCCGCTCAATCTGTGCAAATCAGGAGGGGTAGAGTGAGTCAGGGAGGAGGAAGTAGGAGGTGACTATGGGGAATAAGGGGGGATTGAGGAGGTAGCCAGGACTTGAGAGACTTGGATCAAGTTTCAGATGATCTCCATCAGACTAATTTTATTCTTTCTGTCCCTACCCCACTTCCTCTGCCCTGATTCCATTCTCCCACAATCTCCTTCCTCATGGGGACCAGTCATTTCCATAACTCTAGTCATCTTGGGTTCATGGAAGAAGAGTTATTTTCTTCCCAGTAGATCCTGCAGAAACCATAGATTCTTTTTATTGCTCCCATCTTGTAACTACAGTTACATCCCTACAGAAACTAGAGGACCAGTGACCATCTCTGTGGCTGGACCATGATCACGTGACCTGTTATGTCTATACCTAGGGAATGGACTAAAAATAGGTCAGGATTGCCCAAGTACCTTGAGGCAAGAATGTCCAAATAAAAAATTCTAGAACTATTAGTGGATATATGGTGCATGGCTGGATGGCAGAAAATAACAACAATCATTACTCAGAGAATACCATAGAACCTCTATAATCATTGTCACTACTACTGTTATGAATGGGTTTAGTTTTAGGTTAACAATTTAGCCAACTATATGTAGCTCTTTGTAAACTGAGAAAAAATATTTTCTCAATGAATTTTTCTTCAAATAATTTTTTATCTTTTTAAGTTCTAGATTAAAGAATTCTTTTCTTCATAGCTAAACATGACCAGATGGGCCCACCCAATGACTGCATGAAGGATTCTGGTTGCCAGACTGTGTGGATCTCAGCAGCTCCCATTGCTTACAGGAGGACAATCATTGGGGACATTTCATCTGTTAAGAACACATTACATGTTGCCGTGGTCTGTGATCGAAGACTATCGACATGGATCTAACGATATTTTTTTCCTTAAAAAAAGTAAAACCATATTGTGATGTACTTAATAAAAAGTAAGCAAATGAAAGGAGTTTTCAAATTGTCAAGAAGATATTACCAACATTTATTAAAGATGGAAATTTGTCCCATAGTCTGTAAGGTCTGAAAATTACATTTTCATCATTTGATTTACTTAAGATATTTTAGCAATTTTGATATGTAAATCCCGAAATATTGGAGTACTGGTTATCAATTTACTTCCTTAATTGCCTAATTGTATTCAGCCTGGTTTTTAAATAAAGTTAGCATTTTTATAGCCTTATAATGTTCATGTATATGTAAGATATACCAACATTTAAGAATCCAAGTTTCTCTCAAAAACAATTAAAATACTTCACCCTAAATAAATATCAACATTAAACAGTTGAAATGCTGTTTTTTTCTTTCTTTTTTTTCTTTCTAAATCATATTTGCAGTTTGGAAAATTGGCTTTTGCACAGAGGTTTGGCTCAAAAACCACATTTTCAGATATGAGATTCAGAATGATTATTTGTGCACATGTGTTTACTTCTTCTCACTCTCCATATATCATTGAAATTACCCAGGAGTTAAAAAAAATAAGAATACATCTATTGTGGCATTGGACACACAGGAATTTCATCAAAGATCAAGAATCTTTGAGAAATTGCTGGAAAACCAAGCAGACAGAAGCTAATGAGAGGCGTTCCTGCTAGGTTGGTGAGTAGCTTTTCTTACCAGAACACTAGAAAAATACAGACCTAAATTTGGATAATAATCAGAGATGGTAGTTAGCTAGTTAGATATTCTTAAGTTGAACAATATATGTCAAAGTGCTTTTGCACTATAGAGACTAGTAGGAGCCATATTTCTTAAACTCCTCTTGGAAAAAAAAAAAACAATAACAATAAACATAGTTGAACAACTGCCACTTGAAATGATAGGAAATTTTCCTAATGGCTTAACTTTATATTACCTTAACCTTTCTATTTGAAAATGTGTTTCACAACGATTTTGCTTGCCGCTGTGCAGGATAGAATGAGTTAGAAATCAGCCACCTGTTGCTGCTTTAGTGGTTGGAAGGATCTGTAAGAAAAAAAAAAAAAATGTATCCCTTCCTTTGCTTGTGGCCATCTGGATCCCGGTCTAACACAGTCAAACCACCAAAATGTAAACTTTCTCTTCCTGTTTGGCAGGGGATGAAAATTTAAACACAATCTCTGAAAAGTAAACCACAAGTCATATTATCAGACAAACAGAAGTTCTTGTTTAAAAATATGTAGATATAAAAAAAGTTACCAGGTACACACGAAAAAATTCAGTAGTCCAAAGAAGGTGTGTTGGAAAATCATTACAAATGAAATACCAAGAAATGGACTTATGTCATGAAAGAGGAAACAGAAAAAATTATTTCACCTTAATCCATAATCACAATAAAAATTTAAACCATTGTGTGTACCAAGATGGATCAATCTGAGATTAGAAAGTATTGTTTCTAGGAAAAATATCATCCTAAATTTTTTTTTTTTGTGGGAGGTGGATACAAGGAATTGAACTCAGGGGCACTTGACAACTGAGCCACGTTCCCAGCCCCTCTATTTTGTATTTTATTTAGAAAGTAGTTCTTACGCACCTCCCTTTTGCTGACACTGGCTTTGAACTCACAATCCTCCTGTCTCAGCCTCTTCAACCTCTGGGATTCAGGCATGCACCACCATGCCCAGTCATCCTATATTTTTTTAAACAAACTTTAGAAAACAAGGAGACATAAGTGGCAAGTGAATTAGTAACGAGGAGAAGAAGTTAAAGAAACTCTCTCAAAAGTGAATAAAACTAATGATGGTAAAAAGATCAATTTACTGAGATTAGAAATCCAAGAAAGCCAATATATTTATAATAAAAATACTGGAGAGTTAAAGCAGAGTAAAAGAAAAAGACATAATAATCCAAAAGGTAATAGAAGAAAACTTTCTAAAGGGTGTAAAGAAAATATTCTTAAGGTTTTAAGAGACTATTGAATACCAAATAAATAAATAAAGAAGACAAAGATATCCACATAAATATGTTTGGTTTGTTTTTATGATTTTAGAGCTAACAAAATTCAATAAGCATCCATTGCAGAGAGGAGGAAGGAAGATATTACTAATGAAAATAAAATCTGAATAATTACTTTTTTGAAAAAAGAAAAATATGGAGACAATAAGGAAATATTAATAAACTTTTTGGAGAGAATATTTCTAACTTCCAAATTTTATATTCTTTAATGATAATGCTCAGTAATGTGACCAGAATTTATTAGTAACTTCTAATGTCCATCTTTAATTTTGACCTTGTAATTCTGACTACTGTGTGACTAATGTCCTAATGATGTAATTCCTATGTAACTGAAAGTCTTGAGGAAAGGTCCAGGAATACTTCTTGAAAGATAGGAACAACATCATTTTCTCATCTATTCTCTTCTCGGTTCTGCAGCTTGGATGTGATGGCTGGCACCTGAGCAACTGCATTGAGTCAAGGATATGACCTCTGTTCTGGGGATTGAAGAGCAGAAAGCCTAGATCATTAGTAAAATTCGTGATACTGCACATCAAGCTTGAACTTCCATGCCCAGAGTTCTTTCATGTATGAGACAAACACATTTTAATGTGTTTTAAGGCATTGCTTATTTTTTGCCTTCTGTGTAGCTGAATCTGTGACATATGAAAGGACCAAAAAAAGTTAATGTGTTTTTAAGGATTCATAAAATAAAAAGTCTGAATATCTCTCCTTAGAAACAATTATTTGGAAGCATGCTTCATGTAAGAAAATAATCATCTCAAATATGGACAAAATAGTTGGTAAAGGGACATCCACTACTAGAAGAACAGTAAGTACAATATATGTTTGGAGGGAAAACAAATCAAATAAAGCAATAGAGACATTGTAGACATAATGAAAGATAAGGAAAGGAATGAGAAAATAGCCAGGCAGTATGAACATCCAGAAGTCTAATCTAAATCTAATGAAATAAGATTTCATTAGAAAGATTATTGCAATGCAAGTGGATTTAAGTTCTGAAACATATTTCAGAGTCAGGTAAGCCAAATTGAAGAATTCACTGCTTCATGTTTCTGAAAATCCCAGGAGTCCAGAATTCCTTAGCATACATTTTCCAATGAGGAATCTCTTGCTCTTCACCTCATCAGTTCTGTCTGTAGAATTTATAAAATTTTCCAACAAAAGCCAGAGAGTTTGTATTGGGTCAAAACCAGTATTCAAAAAATGCACTAAAATAATGAAGAATACATTTGAAGAAAGGTATGAACAAGTTTATGTTGGTTAAATTTGAATAAAAAGAAAGAAGAGGTAATTCCATTATATAAAAACTACTATTTAAATCTATAATAATCAAATTAGCAAAACATGAATAACTTTAAAAAATAAAGAAAACCACAAAAATATAAATGCTTGCATGCCAAGTAACAGTATGTTTTTAATAAAACAAGTTATTAGAATTAATAAAAATCCAAACAGGTAAAACTACAATTTTAATAGACAACTATAAAATTTCTTTCTTTAATAGACAACTATAAAATTTCTTTCTTGACAGATAAAGTGAACAAAAGATTAATGGAAAACTATATTGCAGAATTCATGCATTTGTCAATACACTGCAAATATTATAAAGCATAGACACTATTTTAAAATATATTTTCTCATCCAAAAAGAACATTGCATTTTAAGACTCAGAATATCTTTAAAATGAATACACCAGATTGTCAATTGCATCCCAATATTCTTTTGTCCTAAAATGCAAATATTATCAGAGACCAAAATTGAAATCGTGAAAACACTGTCTTTCATATATGACTGCGTGGAACCAACATAAGTGTTTTCCTAAACAGATTGTTTTAAATCTGAAGGACAATAAAAATTTCATATATATGTATAAATGAAACTTAAGAAATAAGGTCAGAGTTTTGGGGTTCTTTTTTCCCCAGAAAAAAATAATTTGTTTTAAATGTTTTTATAGTAAAAAGAAAAAGAAACCATGTGAGTATATAACATAATTACCTACATTTATAAAACATACATAAATATACTAGATATGTACATAAAATATATAATATATATAACTCCTATATATAATATATAACATATATATACAATATACCTTACAATATATCTGTGTGTGTAATATCTATCTCTTCTGTGTGTGTATATGTGTGTGTGTGTAGATATATGTATCTACACACACACACACACACACACACACACACACACACACACACACACTGTTGCAATAAGGAAAGGGATATAACCCCAGATCGAAATGTACACAAATCTATGAGAATAATGTGCAAAAATAGTAGTAAAATGTGAAAACTTGGTTTTGTCCCAAAAGACACATTTAAAAAACAAATGAAAAGCAGTAAACCAGATTTGATAAATAAACTTAGAAAAAGTAACAATGTTTTCAAAAAGCTAATGCCCCAAAGGAACCTGCCATCAATAATTTCATGGATGATTTATTGTTTAAGATCTCAAAAAGTTATTTAATTTCCTTTCCTTTTAAAAGTGTTCACAATAAAAAGGGCAAAAATTTTAAATATTTATTATAGAAAACTAAAATAATATTAAAACTACTATTTGTTAAAAAGTTAAGAAAATCCTCTTAGATAGCCTTATATACATCAATAGAAAATGTCAGATAAAATAATACCTGATTTAATATTGCTATAAGATTCTTTGATTGAGTATAATGATTAATTGTATGTGTCCCTTTCCCTGAGTCACAGGTGCCCAGATATATGGTGAAACATTATTTCTGAGTTTAATTGAAAAGAAAGTCTTGACAAAACTCAAAAGAGACTAAGATTTACAGGAAGAGCAAACACAGCTAGCACTTGGACAATGCAAGGCAAAGGAATAAATTAATACACTAGAGGCACTTATTTTGGTGATTGAGAAAAAAGAAGGCCATAGCAGAAACACAGAAATACTTCTAATTAGCACTAAAATCATAATCGAAGGCTCATCCTCTCCCATCTGATTTATTTTCTCTGAATAATTTTACTTCAAACATACTCCTACTCAATTATCTTACCAAAAGCTCTTACTGGAACCATAACCTTATTTTTTCCACCAAATTGGCCATTCCAAATTCTGCAAATCTTCCATTTATATTCTCTGTGATCATGTAAAAAAAAAAACTCATATGAAAAAGAACCCATCCTTATTCTACATGCATTATCACTATATTCTTTTATTATATTTTTAGAACTATTTTTACAAAACAAATTGTCAATTATTTCCTTAAATTCAAAAGCAGTTGCTCTGGTATATTTCTAAGTAATTGAGTTTACAATTGCCTAGTAATTGCTTTTGTGCTCATGGCCTGGTGACATATATGTTGTAAGGAGACACCCATACGGTTCTGCATTGTTCATCTGGTTCTGTGTTGTTTCTCAGCTACTACATGATCCACACTACAGACTTTTACTTGCACTTGTGGTCCACAGCACTCTTGATGCAGTGACCCCGTAGGGCATTAGAACTGACAACACATAGCTTTACTTTGCTCCCACACAGTGATCATCCTGGTAGGCCTTGGAACTGCTAAGTGAAGATTTCAAAGAGACACCTCAAAGTAGGCTAAAAACACAGTTAATGTGGCAATTTAAAATGCAAAAATGGGTCCCATTTTTCTCCCGCTCTTTCCTTGTCTTCCCAGTTTTCTTTGTTCTCCTCATCTTCTTATTCCTCCTTTATAAAAAAAAAAGAGAGAGAGAGAGAGAGAGAAACTTTTGAAATTTGGCTTCTCTTAGACTTTGGTTTGTCATAAAGATCACAAAGAAAAACCATGAGATTTCTTTTGATTCTTTATGATAGCTAAGCTTACTATTGACATAAGCAAAGGAAATGAGACAAATAATGATTTCTTATTTAGGACATAAGGAAAATTTACAATCATTCTCTAATTAAGACTATTGTTTTGAATGTATCAAAAGCACTTGTAGCTAAAGGCAAATAACTTTATGAGGTGGAAATCTGTGAATGGGCACTAATAAGCACCCAAATAATTATTTATAATCTGTAATCCATCTTCTCCTTAAAGAATGCAATCAATGATTTAACTAGAATGCTTATACTTGTTGGAAGATTAATGTGGAAGAATTTTTGCTTAATTTTAGATTGTCTTCATAGAGTAAGCGTTGAAAATTTTCTATATTTAAAAATATTCTATGTGCAATACAGACTACTCCTCAAGGCTTCCACACAGGATCTTCATAATGTGAACATTACCAACATCTCCAAACTCTTCTTGCATCTTTGTTTCATTTTCTTTCTGTCCCCAAGCATACATCTTGAAGAAGAGTTAAATTCCAAAGAAATTTGAAGACTGACGGTCTTTCTTAAGAACTTTGTAATCTCACTGGGACATTCAGACATTATCCTAGGGATCCTGGGAAGCAACTGGGGAAGATGAACTGTGACCTGAATTCAATTTTAGAATGTTCTTTCCATCTACAGTTTGTAGAATATAAACTGAGATACTCATCAGAGAAAAGAGTTAAGACATAGTTGTTTTCATCCACTCCACATGAGAAATCATGGAAGACTGAACTGAACTGGGGAACTCTGGAAGAGAGAAGAAAATGAGGATTAACTAAAAATGCTTTAGGGAGGAATCATAGGACTCAATGCTAAATTATGTTAGGGTGCCTGGAGTTCAGACTACAACAGTCTGAGTACAAGGCTTCCTTGCTCAACTATGGAATATGGAAGTAGGAATATTTTGATAATTCATTGGTTTCGAAGGCACATTGTATTATGCATATTTGTTGTGTTCAATAATTATAGGTAGTTAAGGACTACTGGAGTCTTTTACTTAACATCGTTCCTAGGTTAAAAGTAAGTATTCTTAGAAAATCATGCCATTTGCAATCATACTCAAAGAGATATACAGCCTGTTTGGAAAGGCAAATGATACTGGTTCTCCATTCTTTTTTGAAAAATTTTTAATGAGTTTTTTTATATATGACAGCAGAATGCATTACAATTCTTATTACCTATATAGAGCACAATTTTTCATATCTCTGGTTGTATACATAGTATATTCACACCAACTTGTGTCTTCATATATGTATTTTGGAAAGTAATGATCATCATATACCACCATCATTAATTACCTCATGCCCCCTCCCTTGCCCTCCAACCCCTCTGCCCTATCTAGAATTTGTCTATTTCTCCCATGCTCCTGCTCCCTACCCTACTCTGAATCAGCCTCCTTATATCAAAGAAAACCTTTTTTTGGGGGGGGGATTGGCTAACTTCACTTAGCATTATCTTATCTAACTCCATCCATTTACCTGCAAATGTCATAATTTTATTCTCTTTTATTGCTGAGTAATATTCCATTGTTTATATGCCATATTTTAATCCATTCATCTATTGAAGGGCATCTATGTGGGTCTCCATTTTTTTCGGGACTCCTATAGCAGTTTACAGAAAAGGATCCCTTCAGGCAAATGTGCTACTGTTCTACAGGCACGATTTAGCTAAGGATCCATTTAAATGGATGTCCAAGACCTTCTGATAAGGGTTTGGATTTGAGCCAGGAACACTCTCCTTAAAGGTATATATGGCTAGTTTCTCCAGCTTCCTAAAATTTGTTATAGTCCACTGATACATCTTGTATATCATTAATTTTACCAAAAAAATCCCCTTCCTAATGACCATTGGGTTAATAAATACAACTCTGGCCTTGTTTAGAATGAAAGACTATTGCATCACTTGAGGCAACCACTTCTGGAATGTGTCCTTTTAAATAAATTCCAAGGGTCCCTCCTTGGAGTACTTTCAAGATTAGGGCAACTGACTTCCCCTAGAGTGTGGATGAGAATTAACGAACACATGTGCCACATTGACAATGCTAATGTGATTGAAGCAGATTGTGGACAGCATAACAAGGAAAATTATGTGTTCAGTTCAGGACTCATTCAATTATAGGTGGCCAAAGGAGATATCTCAGTAAAGTCCAGTTATGTAGATCTGATCTTGGGGCAACAGATGTGGCTGCATCTTCAATTTGGAAATCACTGAAGTGTGCAGAGATTTATTATTTTTTGATCATAAAAGGTGTGATAAATATCACTTATTTTTTCTTTCACTCAACGATTGTTAATTAAATGTTATGTGCCTGGTGGTATGTTTCACCCTAGGATGGGGAGTCAAAAACACAGACTTTTTGTTTGAGAAGCTCACATTTTAGAGAGAGATACAAGTAACACAGTGTAAGGATATGGTAGTCCCTCCCCATTCCCCTAAGTTACTGCTATTGAAAACAGACTCATTTCTTAGGATTGAAGCCTTTGGAAATGGTGAATGTTACTAGTCAAGCTGAAAAGATAATTAAACAAGTGGCATGCAAAATATATCTCAGAGCATTTGTAGGAAGGGTGCCTCAAGAGTGGAGTAAGACTATCCTATAGAATAGGAATTTGAAGAGCCTTAGTGACAATCAATGATATGGAACAGAGCCTGCTGGAGGTCCACCATGCAGACAATATTTATAGCTGGAGGACTCTGCTTGCTGAGGATGTAAGCACTTGGGGTTCAGCCTTCAGTTGTCACAATATAGCAGTAGTCGGGAGAATAATAATTCTCCCATATTTAAAAATTTCTAGCAAAATATTGGTGTATGATGTCAAGTAAGGGGACCAGTTATCAGCAGAGGGTGAAAGAGAGGTGCAAAATTTCCACTTGAAATTGTAAAACTGATAAAATATACGATTTCAGCCTTTCTTCCCTCCTCCCCACATTACTTTTCATTCCCCATGTGTATACATTTATTTTGTTATTTTTTTTTTATTGTGAGTAGAAGAACCTAGTCTGTTTTAAGTTCTAAAGAACATCTTGAATGCCTTTACAAATGTTACAAAATTTCCAAAACTGTTTTGCCAATCACTGTTTCTTAATTTTATAACTTAAGTGGATGTCAAGGGAAATTTAATCCTTATGTTGCTGGGTTTTGTATATTTGGCTCATCCAAGTGTTTCATAAGAACCATTTGATGTCTAAACAGTCTTGGAGGCTTTTCATTTCAAGTATGTTCAAGATTATTTAAAGTCAAGGAGCATTGTATTGGGATCAAGTGGAAATAGAACCCCAAAAGTCTCAATTATTTAAAAAATTTAAAGACTGATAAACATCATCAATATCTATATAGCACTTGAAAATGTATGTACTCTGGTTAAAATGTAAATACACTAGAGGATCTCAGGTTACTTTATGATATTTTTTTTTAAATTTATACTATTTTTCTTTGTCAGAATGTAATAGAAATCAGGACAAACAAACATTTAAATAAACACCAGATTGAATCTTATGTGGTCTGAGTTGAGTGTACTATAATGACCTAAACGTTTTGAATGAAGATGTTCATGCTGGTGTCCAAGATTACTATTCTTTACCAGTAACTGCTTCCTAGGAGGTCTCTAAGGAAAACCTAGGTAGAATAGTAGCAGGAAATGATGAGTATCAGAGTATTATATTTTGTAATACCCAAATTCAATATAATTGTGTGCCCTAAGCTGAATCCTGTGAATAGTGCTTCTCCTTAGAGAGTTTGACATGGCTTCTGGGTCATACTTGATGGGTTTTAATTTTGACTTCATCATTTATTAGCTATGTGATCTTTAGTGAGTTATACTAACTTAGAAAGCCTTGGGATTCTTTAGCTGTGACATAGAGAAGATCAAACTTCTTATTTGTTACAATGTCTATGATTTATCTTAAGTATTTTAGTGTAAGTGCAGGAATTAGTATACTCAAGGATGATGCAAGCCAGGGAGCCATATCGGAAAGTGGCTACTTGAATTGCCTCAATTGTTGATCAAGACAATATGCTTTATAGCAAAATTAAACTTTTTCAAAATATGAACATTTTCTTATGTATTTAAATATTTCTATCAATGCCCTCTGTTTTTGTACAAATTAAAATAGATCTTTATCTTTTGAATTAATATCCATCTGGTTCCTCCTTGCTTTTTTTTGGGGGGGCGTGTTCTTTAATTGATGCTGCCTTTAATGTTAATGGACCCTGACTTCACAATATAGACATCATCAGCCTTAAATAACCTAGTTCCTCATTTTGGAGGAAGGATTAACTAAAAGGGGAAGATTTAGGGGCATTATCAAATTGATAGAAGAGGTTATATAAACTATTCTTTATCTGCTTGGCAATAAATGCTTATTTAATTAATGACTTCTGTGGCAGAATTCGATCATATATTTCATTTATAATAATCTAATAGAGAGTTTAGGAGAGTCACTGAATTACCCATCTCAAACTTATACTAAACACCTTATCTATCAAAAAGTAATTATAATCATAGAGCTCTGAATTATCAAATTGGCTTTAATTCATAACACAAGTTTGCATAATTTGACATGAGAGAGAAAGGGAGTGATCTCTTTGAGCACTCTGCTCAGGGGATGCTTGCTACGTATATTGGGCTAAAATGGCCTGAAACCCAAACAAGCTGTATATCTTCTACTTCC
Source organism: Spermophilus citellus (assembly GCF_964194105.1). Classification (NCBI taxonomy): domain Eukaryota; kingdom Metazoa; phylum Chordata; class Mammalia; order Rodentia; family Sciuridae; genus Spermophilus; species Spermophilus citellus. The sequence goes on along the minus strand of NC_138189.1, from coordinate 14,898,595 downwards.
TATAATGCATGCCTGGGTGTTGGATTTTACCACTAATTGTAGGAAAAAAAATTTTTCAGAAAGAAGAGCACAAGAATTTGTGCCAATGTACAGACAAAGCTGGTCTGTGCCACCCACTTCAGCCTTTCTTAGATCAGGCACAGGTGCCGCCTGTGGGTTGCCTTACTTTGTAAAACATTAGGAAAGCAGATATTTCTCAGGATAGAAAAGAGGCGAGCCAGAAATAGGTGTTATTTGTCTACTTTGAGAAACCCAAAGTCCTAGAGATCCTTACAGGAGCTCTAGGGAATTCTAGAGCCTCTGAAATCGAAGCTCCACAAGCCATCTTGGATTTAACCAATCCACCTTGTCTTCTTGAATAAGAAGCAAATATTGGGGGTAGAAAGATGGAGCTTCGTCTTTTTATTTTTTTTCCCCACAAATCCTAAAAGGTCATCATAAATTGTTTTATGCTCTATGCTCTATAAACCAAATAGAGACTTGACTGATGTAGTACATTAAAAAACACAGTTACATATACGATGCACATGTATATGTGTACTGAATAAAAATATGAATAAATATTTATATTCCTGAAAATAGACGTGAAATACATGGAAAAATAAATAGTGCAGTGTCATTGTTAAATTTTTGATATTTTAATTGTTTTATTTCCTTATGTATGTATTTATATTTTCTCAAATAGTATATATAGTATAAAATGATGACAAGTGCACAAATAAAATTAGTTTCTCTGTGTTGTGTTTCCATTCTTCCTTGGTTCAGTCTCCTGAGAGAAACAAGTTAAGGTCAGGGGCAATAGGTATGGTGAATGTGTTTGTCAACCTGACATGTTCTTTAATATAAATAGTAACATTGAACCTGATTTGTGGTTGACTGGCAATGGGCAGGATACTTTAGAAAATGAAGGTAAAATGTATCAATATAGACATCTTCTTTTTGTTACAAAAAAAAAATCTGGACCAGTAAAGAACTGTCTAGGTCAATTGGGAGAAGTTTGAGAGGTCAGCTTTTATTCATTGTTGAAGTTCAACTCTGAGCCATTTTGCCAAAGTCAAGAAGCTATTTTTAGTATGAGATCATGTATGCTTTTCATAAGCAGGAAATGTATTGCATATCTGTTCCAAATCAAGTTTTGGAAGCAGTTATTCTTCTTGAACGTTATTATTTTTTTCCTGTGGCATTTCATGGAAAACACTTGCTCCAGCCAACAAGTTATGGATGTATTTTCTTAGACTGAAAAGATTCTTATAATGAGTAAGCTAATTGAAGCCATGGGAATAAATGTAATTAAAGAATTTTTGGTTTATAATACAATCATGAAGGTGGAAAGAATCTTGAAAATTCATCTACTTTAAATCTCTATTTGGGCTAAAGAATATCTCATTCCCACTTTCCAATCAATGGGTACGTATTCTATTTTTAAAGCTATGTAAGAAACATCAGAAAAGCCCACTATATAAATCCTGTCCTCTAAATATTTTCTATATTGTGATATTATTTTCTTGAAGTTCATTGAAAATCTTTTGTGGCAAATTATAGTTTAAAACACAATATAAATATACACACTTTTACTATTATCACATGTGATTTGTGATATGACTCTGGGTGTTCTAGACATTTCTCTTTTGTTTTTCATTTTCCACAGTTCTCATTCCAATGCTGCACACTTAGGAACTTGTTCTTGTTCTTACAAGAAGCAAAGATTCATCTGAGTAAGCCCCACAATGTGATGGCTTTGTATTGGACCAGTGGATGTGCTGAATTTTATTTTCCAGAATGCTGTTTTTAGGTATGTTTCCTTAGGGTGGGATGCAAGGGAGATCAATCCAGAGTCCTAGGATAGAAGGAAAGCTGAAAGCATTTGTAGGTTACATATGCATCTGCTGATCTGTAGACTCACTTCCTTGGTAACATTTGGGCCTTTGATTGTCCTTTTTACACTTAGGTATTCTTTCAATTTTTCTGCATATGGGCCAGGTGTGAGTATGTGTTTTCAGCATGTTGAAAAAGGGCTCCAGCTTCTGCAAGATATCCTATATTAGGGAAGGAGCGACAAGAATGGACATCAGCCTCAGGATGTCCTTGTGGAGTTCCAAATTGTATGCATGGGCCCCTTTTTGCTGGTGATTTTCTCTTCCAGCCTACCTGCCCTGGGATCCAGCATGACATATGGAGGCCTCTTCACCAGTCCCCATCACTGGGTCAGTAAATGCCCTGTGATAAGTCCCTTAGTATGTATTCATACATCCTATTGGTTCTTCCTTTCTACTTGAACTCTGAGTTCTATCTCCTGTATTCAGGAAACAGAACCAGGAACCAAGAATCAGGATCCTTAGAAATTAAGCTATTTCTAAAGCTAGTTTCAAACTTTTATTTACCTATTGACAGTATTCCTATGCATCTCCAGAAAACAAGTTGAGAAATATGGACCTAAGATTTCCTGGAGTCACTTAAATGTTTAATCACTGAAAGAGACACTAATTTTATTATTCAGAACGTAGCATGCTCTCATGATAAGCTGTAATTCTCAGGAAAAAAGACTCTGTTGGACTCATTTGAATCATATACTATGGCCTTGAACTATTTTCAGGGGCCATAGAAACAGGTTCTAAGGAATGGATTGGACTGTGTCTGGTGCCTACCAATAGTTCCAACAACTTTGTTGAATGCAGTGGGGACAGGTTGAACCAAATGGCTTTTGGGATCTCAATGGCATTTTCATGTGAACAGAATTTGTGGACTGAGCTGACTTCTCTGCTGTGGCTAATAGTTGTCAGAGCCCATGCCTTATAAATTGTTAAGCATTTTCAATACTAGCCCTTCCCACAAATTATATGCAAAATGCTCATTTGTTTATGCAAAGCATTATTTTTTTACATTTTTAGTTGTAGATGGACACAATACCTTTATTTTATTTATTTATATGTGGTACTAAGAATTGAAGTGCCTCACACATGCTAAGCAACTGCTCTATCACTGAGCCACAACCCAGCCCATCATTAACTATGTTTTTGACAATGTAATGGTACTTCTAGAATAGGCTTATTTGGGGGAGGGCGGGTACTGGAGATTGATTGAACTCAGGGGCACTTGACCACTAAGCCACACCCAGCCTTATTTTGTATTTTATTTAGAGACAGGGTCTCACTGAGTTGCTTAGTGTCCCTTTTGCTGAGGCTGCCTTTCAACTCGTGATCCTCCTGTTTCAGCCTCCCAAACCGCTGCGATTATAGGTGCGCATCACCACACCCAGCTTTTTGTTCTTAACTTCATCAACTAACAATCTACATGATCTTGGGCCAGTTTTTTTTTTTTCAATCATTCTAGGGTATATTTTCATGTTTAACAAGTAGAAATAAGACTATTATTAAAATGAGACACTACATGAAAATATTGCAAGAGAGACACATATCCTTTATTTTAAATTTCACCCGTGTTTTATTAAGCAGAGAATTTTTAGAAATCACAAATGCTAACTTTTTCAAATTTCTCTTCAGCAGCTGGTGAAACTATTATAATTTTTAATGTGGCTCCTAATACAATCCATTATATAAATAGACATCTTAATATCTGACCATTCTGATATTTGTGTGATTAACCATGCTTGCTTTACTTATTCTTCTCATGGATTTAATTTACCAGAAAGATATTTGAGATGATACATACAGATTTATGTCTTTAGTGGGTATGAATTTGAATGCACAAACTCCATGGTGAAAGAAATATCACAGTTTTTTATCATCTTCAAATCAATTTAATTATGACTTCCAACACTTATACCCCTAGGTTGTCAGAAAACTCAGCACCAGTTATTCTGGAGTGTCTTTCCTGTTTAGTAAGGTAGCCTACAGTTTCTAGGGTCTTATAAAGTATAAAGACTTGGTAGAAATTGCTAGTCACCAGTTGTCTCCATCCTCAGTTGCTTCCCTACACCAGTCGCTCCAACAGCTCTCAGAATTGCTATTTTCCTCAGAGTTTCTGTGGCTCTTAGGCCACCCCAGAGCACAGAGGGCAGGTCCCTGATGTATTAGAAAATTATAAGGCTCTCCTTTGTCACCGGTGAGGGGGAATTTCTTCCTTTCTTCTCTCTCAGTGAAAGCGGATCTCCACTACAAAGCCCTTAATTTAATCTCTTCAATGATGTTTTTGTAAAAGAGAAGAGAAAATCAGCTCAAAAATCCTAGAGGCAGTGAGTTACAAATCTTAATAGCTTAGGGCTGACTGTGGAGAGTGGATGTAGAGAACAGCAGCCTAATTTGATAACATAAATTGTGACACTTTTCATTTCTTCTATGCTTTGTAAGAGTTTCAACTGCACAAAAATATAGTTCCTTTTCAGGTTTTGCCAGAATGTCTTGCTAAAATTATCTGAGCCTCATACTTCCTCAGAGAACAGATTTCTCCTATGTATATCAACTTCTTATATAGTTATTGGTACATTACAATTTTCTAAAGTCCAACTTTAATAATGTCGATATTTTCTAGAGAAATTATTCATATAATTGGTATTGTCATGTGTAATAGAATTATGCATACTACTGTAATTTTAAAAATCTTATCTAATGGAAGGCTTGTATATATTTTTTTTCCTTCTAAATTTTTAAGACTTCCATTTTTATTTGAATGGATTATTAGAAGGTTATGGACCTTGCTGTTATTTTCCAAATCTTGGCCCAGTTTAGATCTTGGGCTTATTTATTAATTTGACTTTAATATTTTTACTTTTAAATTTGTTAACTCCTGCATCTTCATTATTTCTCTAGTTTTTTTTCCAACTACTGAGTTAAATGCTTTCATTTCCAGTAATGCTTCTTGAATAAGAAATGTTGTACTATGACTCTGATACCAATATTGATCACATCTTAGATTTATTGAAGATTATCGTTGTAATTATTTTTTAATTAATAGTTTTAGTTTTATTGACTAAAGACTTTTCTAGTTTTATTGAGTTGTGATGTGCAAATATAGTCTTAGAAGTTTTGTTTTTGAAATTTACATTCATTACTTTTTTTATACTGATGGCCTATTTTAACATACACTCCCCACCATTTATGTTAATTTAATATTACAGATTCAGTGTCTGAAAACCAAAGAATCGAAAGTACTAGGGACAGGAAAAGAACTATGTTTCAAGCAGTCAGGCAGAGTTAACCTAAAGGTCTTCATATTTTTGCTCTGTTTTGGCCTTTGATGGATTGGATGATGCCCACCTAAATTGGGAAGTGTCATCTTCTTTACTCAGTTCACTAGGGCAAAGGAACACCTTCATAGACATACCCATGGGTAATGTTGAACCAGATACCTGGATTACCCAGGACCCAGTTAGGTTGACAGTAGATTTAGCCATCAAAAGTGCACAGCATATACAAATTCTCGAACTCTACTTATTCTCTAAATATGGACAATAACAATGTCATAATTCTTCCTAATACCCATTTCAAGAGCCTTCCCCTAGTGACCTAACATCCTTCTACTAGAACTTACCTTCTAAATGTTTCACAACCTCCCAGTAAAGTCTCAGGTCAGCAAACAGGCCTTGTACAACATGCACATTTGGGAGGCATTTAAGATCCAAACCAGAAGGATTTATAACAAAATAAATAGAAAATGCCCATGAAAATTTGAATCCTCTTTTATGTAACTGGTCCCTTGGTGGTTGCTGGTATTTATAATCACTTAATATCTATATTCCTTTTGTTTGCAGCAAACACTACAGCTTGTCACGGTTCTTTACTAGGTAGAGTTACTGGCATCTTCATTTCCAAAGGGACTGGTCTATCAGTAGTCTTGCCTAGATTGGGTTGTTATAGTTTTCCATTGACTTTAATCACAGAACATGCTAATGCTAACAAACAAACCAACAAACAAAACAACAACAACAACAAAAAGAAACACCTTAATAGATCTCTTGTATTTCGGATACATTTTTCAATTACCTCCATTTTGGAGTAGCAGTCCCATTTCCACTTGGTAATCAGGATCAGTCATCCCAGCTAGCACAGAAACTCTTTCTTTGCCTGATGATTTATAGGCATGAGGAATCCAAAGTAGCTGAGTGACAGATACAGGTTTTATTTTAGTGGGATAACTGTTGATTCATCTGGTAGCATCATTCTTCCTTTTGGTATTAAGATCTCTAAGCCATCAGAGAATAAAGTTGCTGAAATGGTAAAGTAAATTGTGCCAGTGGGTCACTGGGAGTAACACTAAGTGATGTCACTCCCTTTTCTTCCACTTTAATCCTGAACACATGGATCTTACCTATCAAAAACAGGAGATTTTGGATGCTGAATCAGAGCATATGCAGCCTTCTAGAGGACCTTGCTCATCTGTTAAAGGTGATTCCACTTAGACTGACCTTGTAACTGAGTCGCCAAAGGCCATTGTGCAATTTTATCAAGACAGGTCTTTCAAGATGGTAGTGAGGAATGTGCTAAAGGTGGTGAATTCCATAATCTGTTCTTGTATATCCAAACTTTCCCTACCCTGTGTTATCCTTCTTCTTATCTATAATGAATGTCAGTTCAATATCAACTATTTATACTTTCATTCCCCAAATTTTGGTGTAAAAATGTTCTTGTCTCTTAATTTTCCAACAACTATCTAACATTGCTGTTAATATTTTTGAAGCATGTACCAGGACCTGGTCCTTTTCCTTGCTATCTTGTTTCATGGCTCTATGAACCCTTGATTTTCAGCACAAATCTCAATCTAAAGTTTGGTATAACTTGGCTCACATGCTTATGGAGGACTCAAAGTCCAAAAGTCTGCTGTTTGCATGTTGGAAACCCAGAAAAACTGGTGATGTAATTAGTTCTAATCCTTGAGGGTGATAGAGCTGATGGCAAAAGATGCTAGTTTGGACCTGAATGCCAAAAATCAATAGGAAGAGAAGTAAGTATTCTAGCTGAAGTATAGTTTAACTTAAGTTGCCTTTCTTCTGCCTTTGTGGTTTATTTTGGCCTTCAATAGACTGTATAATACTCTTCTGCATTGAGAGAATCACCAGCTTTACCTAATTCATCAATACAAGAGCTACTCTCTTCCAGAAACCTCCCCATAGATACACCTAGGAAAAATGTTTATCCATCTTTCAGGGCATCCTGTGGACTAGTCAAGTTGACATTTAGAATTAGTTATTGCATTATTATTCCACAGACATTTATTAGCTGTTCTTTCTCTTGGTCTCTGCCTCTCTTTTTTTTTTTTAAGAACTGCATTTTGTTGGGCAAGCTATTTTATTTCTGTACTATCAGCTATTTCTTCAGTATTTTCTTATCAGAACCTTAGTGTTAGAAATAAGGAGGTGCCACAGGAAATCAAGCACATGCTTGAAAGTCAGTGGGAAAGGCAAAACTTTACTTCTTTTTTTTAGATCAAACAATTTTTAATTTTTTTCTCTTTTTAGTTATACATGACAGTAGAGTATAATTTGACTTATTTATACAAACATGAAGTACACCTTATTCTAATTAGAATGCAAGTCTTGTGGTTGTACATGATGTAGATATTCATTGTGATGTACTCTTATGTGAACATAGATCCAGATTGATTCCATTGTCTTTAATATTCTGTCCCCTCTCCCTTCCCTTAATTTCCCTTTGTTTAGCCCACTAAATTTCTATTCTTCTATCCCTCACTTGTTGTGTGTTAGCATCCACCTATCAGAGAACTATTGACTTTTGGTTTGTTGGGATTGACTTATTTCGCTTAGCGTAATAGACTCCAGATGAATCCATTTCCCAGAAAATGTCATAAAGTCTTTTTTATAGCTGAGTAATATTCCATTATACATATAAATCACATTTCCTTTATGCTTTAATCTGTTGTAGGGTAGCTGGGTTGTTTGCATAGCTTAGCTACTGTGAATTGAGCTTCTATAAACATTTATGGGGCTGTGTCAATGTAGTATGCTGTTTTTACATCCTTCAGGGATATAACCAGGAGTGGGTGAAATGGTGGTTCCATTCCAAGTTTTCTGAGGAATCTCCATACTGCTTTTCAAAGTAGTTGCATCAATTTACAGTCCCACAAGAAATATAGGAGTGTACTGTTTTCACCACATTCTCCCTGACATTTATTGTTACTTGTATTCTTGATTATTGCCATTCCAACTGGAGTGAGATAAAGTCTCAGTATGGTTTTAATTTGTGTTTCTCTAATTACTAGAAACATTGAACATTTTTTTCCACATATTTGTTGACCATTTGTATTTCTTCTTCTGTGAAGTGTCTATTCAGTTCCTTTGCCAATTTATTGATTGGGTTGTTTTTTGGTGTTTTTTTTTTTTTTTGAGTTCTTTATATATCCTAGAGATCAATCCTCTGAGGCACAGGTGACAAAGACTTTTTCCTCATTATGTAGGCTCTCTCTTCTTGCTTTTAATTTTTTTCCTTTGCTGTAAAGAAATTTTTAGTTTGATATCATCCCATTGATTTTATTTCCTGGGCTTTTAGGAGTCTTTTTGAGGAAGTCAGTTCCTAAGCTGACATGATGGAGTGTTGGGTCTAGTTTTTCTTCTAGTAGATGTAGGATATCTGGATGATTAGGTCTTGAATTCACTTTGAGTTGAGATTTGTTCAGGGTGAGAGATAGGGGTTAAATTTTATTCTGCTACATATGGATTAGTAGTTTTTTCAGCACAATTATTGAGGAGGCTATCTATTCTCCAATGAATGTTTATGGTACTTTTGTCCAATATGAGATAACTGTATTTATGTGGGTTTGTCTCTGTCTTCTATTCTCGTCCTTTTGTCTTCATATGTATTTTGGTACCAACACCATGCTGTATTTGTTACTATACCTCTATAGTATAATCTAAGTTCTTGTATTAATGCCTCCTGCTTCATTTTTTTCCTGCTAAGGGATTGCTTTGGCTGTTCTGTATCTGTTATTTTTCCAAATGAATTTCATGACTGCTTTTTCTATTTCTATGAAGAATGTCATTGGAATTTCCATAGGAATTGCATTAAGTCTGTATAGTACTTTTGGTAGTATGGCCATTTTGAGAATATCAAATCTGCCTATCAAAGAATATGGGAGATCTTACCATCCTCCATGCTCTGCTTCAATTTCTTTCTTTAGTATTCTGTAGTTTTTTATTGTAGAGGTCTTCCACCTCTTTTGTTTAATAGAGTCCCAGGTCTTTTTTTTTTTTTTGAGACTATTATGAATGAGATAGTTTTTGTAATTTCTGCTTAAGCTCTTTCATCATTGGTGTATTGAAATGTAATTGATTTATGTATGTTAATTTTATATCCTGCAACTTTGCTGATTTTTTTCTGAAAGTTTTCTGGTGGAGTTTTGGGGTCTTCTAAATATAGAATCATGTCATTGGCTAAAAGGGATAGTTTGAGCTCTCTCTCTCTCTCTCTTTTTTTCCCTATTTGTATTTCTTTAATTTCTTTCTTTTGCCTACTTGCCCTGGCTAGAGTTTCAAGGACTATGTTGAATAGGAGTGGTGAAATAGAGCATCCTTGTCTTGTTCTACTTTTTGGAGGGAATGCTTTCAATTTTTCTCCATTATGAATGAAGTTGGCATTGGCTTAATATATATATCTTTTAAAATGTTGTGACATGTGACTACTATCCCTAGTTTTTCTAATGATTTTTAAATGTTTATTTATTTAATTATAGGTGGACACAATACCTTTATTTTATTTTTATGTGGTGCTGAGGATCGAACTCAGTGTATCACACATGCTAAGCAAGTGCTCTAACTCTGAGCCACAACCTCAGCCCTTTTCTCATGTTTTGAACATGAATGGATGCTGTATTTTGTCAAATGCTTTTTCTGCATCTATTGAGAAAATCATATGATACTTGTCTGTAAGTCTATTGATGTAAAGAATTACATTTATTGATTTCTGTATGTTGCACCAACTTTGTATCCTTAGGATGAACCCCACTTGATCATCTTTTTAATGTGTTTTTGTATGTGATTTGCTAGTGTTTCATTCAGAACTTTTGGATATATATTTATCAGTGATATTGGCCTAAAGTTTTGTTTCCTTGATATGTCTTTGTCTGGTTTTGGAATCAGAGTGATACTAGCTTTGTCAAATGAGTTTGGAAGGGTTCCCTTCTTTTCTATTTCATGGAATAATTTGAGGGAGATTGTTGTTAGTTCTTCTTTGAAGATCTAGTAGAATTCAGCTGAGAATACATCTGTTCATGGGATTTTCTTTTTTGGTAAGATTTTGATGGCGTCCTCAATTGC